>NW_022885406.1:0-31047 GCF_011952205.1 Bombus bifarius
TATAAAATATTCAAAAACTGATACCATTTAGACATAATTTAGAAAAACAATAAATTGCGGAAACCGATAGTTAAAACTCGATACGATCGATACTCCAAAACTCTAATCCTAATAATTACTCAGCAATAATAACCGATAATTCATGTTGATTAATGTTTGAACTCCGTTTTTTTCTGTATGTGTATACAAATTTTGTACAGTTTGATAAAGCGAAATTAAATTATCATCTTTTTGTACTACTTCAAACATTGAGATTTGTCATCTTCAAGGTCGATCACACATAGTTTCAGATTGCGGAGTTGCAAGGGTAATTAATTTTGCAATCGGTTTTCCTTTGATATAGATGTGAATACAAATAGCCATTGATTGACAATATACCGAAGCAATTCTAGTTTAATTTGAAGTCATCGATCCTTTGATATTTTTGGAAGAATAGTAAAAGTACAGAGAAAATAAGAAAAAATGGCGTTAACTAAAAGATAACTCCAATGTATCTCATAAATATTATCTATATATCATTTGTAAGATGTAAGTGACCAAGATATCGAATTATACAAAAATTGTATGTAATGATTAATACTTGAACGTTACTTACATTTATGTACATGAAAATTTGATCTTTTATTAACTAAGTTATTGATCGACAAAATGACTTCCTACATAATTCTCCGCCTGAACTGAAATGCATATCTTTTTTTACGCAAGCCTTATGTGTAGCTAGCAACGAGCAAACAGATTAATTACTTTACACACGGTCGTATCTTATTTGCTGTAGGCGAGTTCTCTCGTGTAATCAACGAAGTACTCAACTTTAAAGCGATAACAGAAGAACATTATTGTATCGACAAAAATCATACTTTTTTCAAAGAAATATGTAACTCGTATTTTTTTTAAAGCAACCCTCATAATGTATTGAATAAAATAATCATACATTTTTTTTTGTTCAACATTTGTAAAATACGATATTATCAAGATCACCAAGGAGGTAATCTTCAATTCTTAATGAATATAATAAAAAACATAATTAATGATTGTTTGATGGTTTTATTATTATCTCTATAATACAAAAGCACAACATCGTGTCAACAGTTTATATAGTTCGTATGTTTCTGTAGGAATTGTTGGAATACAACGATATCAGTCGCATGCGGATAGAGTGTTTGATCGTACAGATTCTTCCATTCGTTGCCCAGCGCCATCCCCACTAGCGTACGGTCGTTAGATGTACCGCGGCGGCTGGCGCGTGCATGCTCTTCCGAGAACTCGGCGGAAGAAACATAAGGATATGGATGGAACATTGGGCACGTCGGTGTCGCGCCTTGACAGCGTAGCGCTTTGTATCGAGAAGCTGCTAGAAGGTTCCGTGGCACGTGACGTTACACAGACATCTACTCAGGTCACACTCATTATAGAGAGTGAGGGTTCAAAATCTTTACAAGCGCCACAGGTCACTAAGGCAGTCAGTCTGTGAATAACGAGCCAACTGTCTACATTCCAGAACGCACATTTATAACTCTCGAAATAATTGTTTAATAAATATCACATTATATTATTTCAACATAAACATTGTGTCTTCCACAGAATATTAATCCTAATTCCAAGATTAAATTCTAACAGGAATACACAAATAATAGTTCTCTATCACAACGTAATCTAAAGGGAAAACCCTAACTAAATGACAAAAATATCGGTAATAACTGGAACTAATAAATGTTAAAAGCAATCAGTATATTCCATACAAACTTCCATCAACACGATTCGTTCTTCATTCCCTCAACACACTAAGACCGCAATCTTTAAACGCTTATACAACCATAAGCAATCGTGAAGTTTAGAATTCGCTAACTGGGCGTCTCTCAATCCAGTTTTTGATCTTGGGAAGGAGGAGGACCTTTTTCTCCAGCAGCTTCAGATTCTCGTAATTCTCGATCAGATCAGACTTGTACATAAAGTTCAAATAATCGAGCAGAGCAACGAATGTTAAATCAGCCCAAGAGAGAGTACCATCGTAGAAGTAGCCGTCATTTTCCTTCACTTGTTGGTCCAAACGTTCTAAAATGAACAGCAGCGTCTCTTCAGCAGCCTTGCGTTTTGCAGCTTTGACCTTCTCGTCCTCCTCATAGTGGAAGGCGGCAATTTCTGAAAATTTGTTTTCAGTTAAATACTATTCGCTAATGTTATACTAATTTGAATACAGTGTTGTGCGAAATTTAAATGATACTGAAGATAGAATTACAATCCTTTTTAATCCTTTGTCTTGTATTGTTGACATACGTGTATCGTTCGATTAAATCAAATATTAAATCGGATTTCAACTAATAAATACCTGAACAGATATGTGCTATCTGTTATCAAGATTCTCATAAGATTTATGCAAAACAGCACTGGATACTCACTATGACGAATATCATGAATAGTATCAACAGTGGCATCAATATGAAGATTTGCCCAGTCAGTCTTTCCAGCTAAGTCATATTGTTTGGCTAAGTAACGGCAAATAGCTGTAGACCGAGCAACCTTCCTTCTATCAGCTACGAGCATAGGAAGCTGGCCATAAGGAGTCACTAAAAACATACAACTAATAGAATCAAAGATTCTATCGAACAAACAGATTATGATGCTTCTTAAATATCTAGCTTCCTGTTATCTGTTTTGGAAAGATATAATTTAATTTATTGATAATTTATCAGCAAACAAAGGGCATTGTCTCCTTAACAATACCTATTGTTCTCCCACATATCTTATAGAGCAATGGAGAGTAAACAATAATCTCTGTTATACTCTGCATAATTGTGTTCTACTTTATTTAGCTACTTTAGTTAAATTAGGAAAGATGAGATTTAAGAAACAGAATTTCTTTAAATTTTAAGCTTACAGGGCTTTATTTCTGGCCAGACGTCCTTTTTGATACGTTCATCTTCAAATGGAATACTAGCATAGCTGAAGAAGAACGGATTGGTTCTGCCAATGCCGTAACTGGGAAGTAAGTCAATTTATAGAGCGGCATCTTCCTGGAAGTATAATATATACAAAGTAAAAACAAAGAATCATTGATGACAAGAATTATATTATTACAAATTATGAAGTACAAGACAATTTAAGTAAAAAGCATCAACTACTAACTACTCGCATAGCTATTTGTATCTTTATATTTTAATATAGCTTAGATATAAAAAGAATATTATTTTTGGATGTAATAATGTATAAACTTGCGCCAAATATTATAACAAAATATTGCACTTTCTATTTAAGTAGGATAGACATATTACCGGCATTTATCTTTTTTCTATAGCAATGAAATTGTTTATAAAAAAGTTTATAAGAAAACTATCAATTAATGCAAACAACGCATTTCAAAATATTAATTACATTCGCACGATTCGTTATCTCTAGTATTAATTTAACCATATGGTTCTATACACCCAAGACCCTCTAACAGTAATTTAGTACCATTACTAGTCGTATGTACAATGTATGTTTGTATACAACTTTCGTAACTACAAAACATTCAGCATGATTATATATTCTTCCAAACTTAAGAAACATTTTCTACTTGCATACTTAAATTTATCGATCAATTATGAACATATGATAACATTTATTTCTTTCAACTACTAATTTTCAAATCCTCTGCTGTTCCGTTAATTGAACGACGCGCCGACTTTTCCTACAAGTATCTTGTATCTTATCTGTATTATTTAGTTATCAATAAAGAAGAAACATTTTCTAATTGTATACTTAAATTTATCGATCAATTATGAACATGTAATAACATTTATTTCTTTCAACTACTAATTTTTAAATCATCTGCTGTTCGGTTAATTGAAGGATGTCGGCTTTCTGTAGAAGTATTTCATATTTATTATTTAATTATGAATAAGGAAAAAACATACAAAATATAGTTTTTAAACGGTTTATTATTTATAAAGAGAAACTTTGATTTAGGATATATATACTATATATATACTATTTACTTACAATTTTTTTTTTAAGATTTCAAAGTCGAAACAAGCACAGGAAATTTCCAAGCCGGTTAACAGAAACTTGAATGAGACAAAAATAACGTTTAGATCTCTATATGTTCTTCTTCCCCTCTGTTGCTTCCATGTAACTCTTATCCTATTGGTGGAGCTGTGCTGATATGTGAAATTATGACTACATAAAAACATCCGGAAAGACTCATTGAATGATTTTATAGTTTAAAATTTTATAGTTTAAGGTTAATAAATTTCCATAAATTAAAGTTGAAAACTTATGAGAACATGTTTTCTGTAACAAAACTTAGTAAAAACAAACTAGTAAGGTTTATAGATTCTTTAATGATTATGTATGTATTCATAAACTAGTTCGATAAACATCGTTCGATAAAACGTCGAACAACACACAACATTGAAGCGCGAAATTTCAAATTCAAGGAAAGATAAATAACAAATATTGCGAACAAATGATATTAAATTTACAATAATCTCATGTAAGAAAAAAATAAAAGGGATAAAAGTAGTACAGAAGATAGAAAAATCCATAAAACTGGTGGCTGGGAAATAGAAAATATATAAATTTATGTTATTAGAGTTTAGTACTTCTGTCGATCAATGTGTTACGACCGTTCGCGGAGAGACGCAGTCGCAGTAGCGAGAGGCGTAAATTCTCGCTACGATTCGGTGAATCGACGCCGCGAAATAGTCGTTCCCCTGTTTCGGTTAAGATAAGAGGTGGTTAAATGAATATGACACAGTATAGTAAGTTATATTTCACCGTTTATTCCAACAACTTATAACGAAGGCAGTTACGCTGGTGCGTATGTACCAGATTTTTTTTTTTATTTATTTGTTGAAATTACAATCAATTCTCGCGTTGAGAATATGTACGAGATGAATGAGTGACTGATCTGTGGGTGTGTCCTACCCGGTGGAAGGATATTGACCGTTCGAAGGATGTGAAATCAGAACTGTCTTGGGAGACGATGCTGTCTCGGAGGAAAACTAAGGATGGGTGTGTCTAGCGCACGGGACCATCGGATTTGTAGGTGACGATTTTAGTTAGGAGAGTGAAGGAAGTGGCTTCGTTGTTAATTGGTTAACGAAGGGTCTTAACCGCCCTCGAGAGAAAGTGGTTAGTGGGAGGAAAGTTGCAGCATACGTGAGAAAAACTAACTTTCCCTTGTCCAGTCGGAGTAGACAATAGTCTTTAGAAATTCTTCGGAAACAGACGTTTGTTTGGTTTGAAGGACCTTTTCTAGGAAATCTATGAGATTTATGGAAGGTACTTGAAACTATAGAGGATACGCTGCGAGTATCCGGTGACATCTGGTTGCCATATTGCTCGCGGTGCGACGTAACAAAATGGAATAGAAAGATTATACCACAGACGAAATTATACTTTATACTTTATTATACTTTATACTTTATTATACTTTATACTTTATTATTACATTTTAACGTTTTAAACGTTTTAACGTTTAACATTCTAACATTCAGTTAGAACTTTGTATTGATTAGAGATATTGTAACGACCAGAAATATCGATACATATATCAATACTTTTACCTCGAAATTCGTAGATTCGTACTCTTCATTGTCCATACAAATTGTGTCATATATGTCCAAACCAAATTTAATTTACGTGCATTAACGTTTTCAAATCCATTTTTTATTTTCAAAGAACATCATATTTGTACTCGGTATTGCCAGTAAGTATCATGAAGAGACGAAACGAGTATCTCGAGTTAAGTATTGTTTAAAATAGTATATAGACATCTAGATATAACATTCAATGATTTTTCCCTCACTTATTGTAAATTATTGATATTGTAAAATTATAATTGTAAAATTATATAGTAAATGATATTGTAAAATTAAATAGTAAATTCACACGATGTTCAAATAATTCGAAATAACGATAGACCAAAAGCTGTTTAAACGAGACACAAGAATTAATCGTGCATTTTATTAAAAAGTTAAGTACGAATAAAAGAAAGAAAATTTTCGAACTTTTTTCGAAAGAACATACATTTATTATACAACATACATACATTTATTATATATTGTGTTCTTTCAAACACAATAATACCTTCCATAAAGGAGCACAGCTCAGATGAGACTTTTTATAGTTAAACTTTTAACGTACTCATAGAAACGAAATTTTTTTTTTTTAAATAGAACTGTTACATTTTACGACACGTATAACATCGAACATTTACCAACATAGCGATGCCAGCGTACATATATATATATACTGGTGTACTGGTCATCTTTTTTCCACACGTTTTTAGCTTTTTAACTGTTGGTGAATGGGCGCCTAATCAGCCAATCAGAAATGGCCGGTATACTATGAATCCTTCTCTTCAATGCTCGAAGAGCTGGATATTTATCTAAAGCTGATGCCCCAAACATATACTCGTAATTTTCAAGGGCCGCTGTAAATACGAAGTCCGCCCATGTCGTCTGAAAAAAGGTTTGTATACATTTATTTTGTACCTCCTCTATTAAACAATTTTTTTAATTTACCTTGAAAAATGTGAAAAATCGAACTCTTAACTAAAGATCACTAGCTTTTTAGGAAGAATTTGGATTTTTATTTTATTGTCAGAATTTAATGGATAATTTTAGAAACTTCAACCTTTGGAGGTATTTGTTAATTAAAAATGACAAAACTGGTATTATGTAAAAAAGAGTAATGTGTATCCTGAATCAATGTCGAATGGAAATTAGACAGTTCTATAAAAATAATCCTTCTCACGATTCCACAACTTCATAGCTTAATTAAATACAATTCTTCGGCGATATAATTACAAATACATTTACAGGAATTGTGTAATATGATAAATATCTCGTTAAAGAAATTGAAATCGTTAACTCTAGATTCTAGTATTCTTTCACTTTCATGTTTCCTATGAGCCCTTCAATCGCTAAATATTTTGCAATGAAACACGTATTATTAAACAACATAATCATACTAAATTAATTTAATGTGACTATTTATTATTATTATATAATAACACAGTGATGAAAGAAATAAACTGGTCAAGTAATCTAAGGAACGATAATACGTATCTATGTCAGTGACAGTGAGAAAAATTCAGATATCTGTACTTAAGTGATTACACTTGTAAGTATCATTATATATTATATAAATATGATATTTCGAATGGTATCATTTATCACTCATTAAACAAGAGTGTCATATCCAGAGAAATGATTTTACATATCTTAATCTTTGCTTTGATTACGATAGTAATAATTTCTATCAAACTTGATGAGGAAGATACATGAATAATTATCTAAAAGCTGAAAATCTTGGCAAATTCATTTGTACATAAACTAACAGGAGTGAATTTTAAAGATACACTCTGCTCTCAACAATTAAAGCTGTCTTGTCGCAACAAAGTTTCAATAATTTTTTATGGACAACATGGCTCAATTTGCACAAAGACTAAAAATTTTAACATTAAATTTGGATAAAAAATCTTACGGTAGAAGGAATGATATATCCTTTATTTTTGCCAATAATCTGGTCGAATTTAGTCAAGTAAAATGGTATTGTTTCGTTCAAAAGTTGATTCTTCCTCGCTTCCTTCTTTTCAGGATTCTCCTCCATGCGATAGTAGCAGATTTCTGAAACGTATATGAAACCAACCGTTACGTTCATTTGTGTTTTTCCCCCCAAACGAAGAGAAAATAAGTTGTGAAAGAAGGAGTAGCCTCTCATAGTACCTACAATTTCTTCATTCTCTTTGCTTTCTTCAATATTGCCTCAACAAGTTCCTGTGATTCACGATACTTGAAATATATACAATGTTACCAGCGTGGAAATTGTCTTGGAAACTTGGAGAATCTTTCAAGAGGAACAACATTGCTAACTGAGATTCGAGAAAGGAAAGGTAAGTAAATCCTTGCTTCTACTTAGAGCTTTTTTATTTACTTCTGACGAGTAAAGTACTGTTATTAAAATTTGATTAAAAGTACCAAGAATGTCGAGATATAAACAACCATTTGTGGAAAAGTCAGGAGAAGCAGAATTATCGAATAAACGTTGTATAACTCTTAGTGATTAAGTAAGAGAAGAGAAACGAGAAAAAAGTCTTTTATCTAGGTCTTAATAAAGTATACTATATTTATCTCCATATCAAGAATAACAACAAGATATAAACAGTCTTCTAGAAATTGAGTAAATATTACATAATTACATCTTGAGCAATATTTTGCGTCTTAGCTTTTGCTTAATCATTATGATAATCTTAAATATCTGTAAATTCTTCACAGACTCTTTGCATCTTCTATACAGGTATCTCGTGATCATGTGATAACACACAGGAAGAAAAAATGGAGGAAAAAACAGCGTAAAAAAAAGTTGCGTAGGAGTATCGTCGCACTACATCATTCGACAATTGATGCACGTCATGGCGATCGTCACGGTTTAAAGCAGGCTATCAAAAACGCGTTTGTTATCGTACGGAAAAATCTGCGACGTTCCAGCTGTTCAGGTGCATCGAATTGTGAATCATCGGCGGTACGAAGCAAGGCGAGGGGCGTAAATAGAGAAAGAAGAGAAGAGAAGGATTCGCATAAATGATAAAATATAATCGTTCGTTCCTCGTCGATGGCGGATGGATGGCTTTAATCGTGGACGATATCGATACGATTATATTTTATACATTTGAAACAAATATAAAAGACGAGCAAAAACCAGAGATACGATCGTTATGATATTATTCAATCGGTAGCCTATTTACCTCGTTTTTTGTTCACCTTCTCTGTCTAGTAATAATTTTTCGATTCGACTGGCGTGACGTTACGTTGGCGGTGTAAAAACACGATTTTAAACACCTGCGGATAGTTGCATGAGTTTCGAGCGATTCCATTCCCTTCGATTTATATTTATGCGATCAACGCGCGGATCGTTAACGCATTATGCAGACAGCAGATGTTACGTAATCACACATATCGTAATTGGAAATTAGTAACGTTATCGCGTACCAGGATCTTCCTGTCTTTGATCATTGAGTAACACTTTGTTGTCCTCGCTCCTTCCGCGGATAACCAGCGTTTATCATATAGAGACAGGGATTTGCAAAGAATAAAAGTTGTAGAACGTTGAAAGGCGTTGAGAGAAACGTGATGTTATCCCGTTATTCGTTAACGCAACGCAGTTAAAAAAAATCCCGTAGGAAGATTACGATAATAGATAACCTGAGTCGAGTGTTTGTCGGGGGATCTAAAAGATTCTTTCGAGTTGAGCGTCTGAGATTGCAGAGAAGAAAATTTGGAAGCCATCGAATTCGTGATGTCGATAGAAATCTTCAGTTGGAATCGTTGTATCATAACGTAGTCTGCTTATTGTCGATAAGACTTTACTAAACTAAAAGTGACTACTAAAAGTTTCTATCCTCTAAATTCTATCTACGATTCTATAATCTAAAAACTGACTTTTGCAAACAAACTGTAACATTCGCTTAACGGAAAGACATACGTGTAATATCGTGATGTAATATGTTTACAAAAAGTGGACAATAGAGATGTTAATCAGACAGAAAAGACGGTTGTGGCTTAACTTGAACTATTCACACCAAACGTACAGAAAACAGCGCAATCCACACTCTATCGGCAACGCCACTCGCAACCTCCGTCTCCGCTCGACTCGCACTCGGCTCCTCCGCTCGCACTCTGCTCCTCGACTCGCACACTCTGCTCCTCGACTCGCACTCTGTTTCTCGACTGCCCCTTTCTGGCCGTTGTCGCATTCTGTTGTCCTTTTCCTAGGCCCACCGCACACGTGTTCTGCAGACGCTCGTAGCCAGGGTCACGTAGGTCTTTTCCACGAAACTATGCACTTGAAAAGACCGATGACACATTGATGGGCCCGACGGCGCCTCGGCTCTCGCCACACTGTTCATAGTTCGCCCGATATTTCCCAGGCCTTTCGTCCACGATACTACATTCGGCCATCCTGCAATAACATCTGCCCTCAGATGTTGCCTTTTATCTCGCTGTCATCAGATGCGTCACTTCGGCGTTCAGGACCCAAGGCTTCATAAAATCGAGGTGTGTGCGGGTCCTTCCTTCGGTACTGCTTCACACGCTTTCTTCTTTTCTTGTAATTTCGCAGGTTCCCTTCTAGCTTACCTATGTTTCGCTCGGTTAGGCTACAGTCAAGGCGGTTGGATACCACGTGTTCGACCTTTTCGCGTAACCCCTTGAACCAGAAGTCCTTCTTGACCATAGCTTCTGTTTTGGTAACCTCGAAATGCCCACGCTTGTGCGCTTGCCTGACTACCTGAGCCCGCATCGCCTTCGATACTACTATTAGCACATCGTCCTCACACTCCTTACACAAAATATTGTTTCTTACTACCTGCCCATCGGCCTGACTGCACGTTGCGGCGTCCAAAATCCTACGGACTTCGATGTCCTTGTTCTGTGCCCTTCTCAACCGTGCAATCAGCCCGTCTTCACTCTCCGTTACATACATAGTGCTCGGCAGGGGGTTCCTACTCGGAGCATCTACATGCTGCATACTTTTCCCCGGCCGATGACACACCTGATACTTAATCTCGCCTAGTAACAAGGCCCATCTAGCCACACGCACACACAAATCTTTCTTTCTAACTACACCTATCGGACTCGTATACTCCAAGTCTGACGATTTGATGACACCCTCGTTTATCCACGCTTCCATCAGATCATCTACTTCCTTTCTTTCCGACGGCGCCAGTCTTCGCGGTCTTCGCGCTACCGGTTTGTCGCTTTTCAGAACTATTTTCGCGGTTATCCCGACGTCTCTCTTCTTCTCCGGCCTATACCCTTTAATAATATCCCGAATGGCTTCACGGTAATGAGATTCTCGTACATGTGACAAGTCGATCTCGTCGGATTGTTCTATCGCGTTTACCCTCAGTACATCCGGCGCGTCCTCGTGACCGTCGGTCTGATCGTCGAGTCGTAAAAATGTCACCTTGCCCCGTTTGACTCGCAACTCTACCTGGTCTAAAAAGTCGGTACCTAAGAGTAGACTGTGTCTTGTCATTACCTTATTCGAGACAACATGCAGAGTGACAGTAAAGTCGTACCCGTCGACCGTCATTACCCTTGTGAACTCGCCCCAGGTACTATTGCCAGCGGAACCAAAACCATCAAACTTAAGTTTGCAGTTTCCCAGAGGTGGTGATCCTAACCTCACATACTCATCCGCTCGTATGAACGTAAGGTCACTACCTGTATCCACTAACGAGACAAACCTGCAGCCATCTATCGACACGTCCTTCACGTACTTTTTCCTCTCCGGTCTTGAGATTACGTAAGTCTTTACTTGTCGCGCTGTACAATTCGCCGCCACATGTCCAAGCTCGTTGCATTTGAAACACCTAACACCTTCTCCCCTCTCCGGACACTTAACACTTAGATGATCCTCACTACCGCAAATGAAGCATCTTCTTTTCTTCATTGCATCTACAGATTGACTGGGCTTCCCGTTCTTCTGGGTTTTAGCCGGCTTCACAATCGACTTTGCTCTGCGCCTCTTCTGCTCTTCGTACATCACTAACCTCTTCCTCAACCCTTTGATTGACGTAGCGCCGTACAATACAGCCTTATTGTTCTCGTCGTCGATTATTCCATCTACTATGTATTCCACTTCCTCCTCCATGTCCACATGGCTGGCTATTTCGAGCATGCGGTACATGTAAGCCAAACATGCTTCATCACTCTCCTTTTTTGTTTCTTCAAGTTTTTGATGAACTTGCCTACTGTTGACTTTCCTCGAAAATTCTTTCACTAGCCCCCTCTTCGACTCATGCCAAGTCCTGGCATGACACTCGAAGCTCGCAAATATTTTCGCTGATCCCTTCAGCAGCTTCCTCGCGTAGACTGCCTTCTGCCCATCCGACCACATGCACGTATCAGCGACTTCCTCGAACGACTCGAACCATCGTTCGACATTTTCACCTTTGTCGCCACTAAACGACTCTAATGCATCTTCGACGTCTCTAAAACTCAGTGTCGAACCAACACATGCCCTTCGACAACATTCGTCACGGTCCTGATACACCCTTCGCGTACCTCTCTTGTATCCTCTGGCGTTTTTTCTGTCATCTTCATCCTCACTTTCGTCGTCGCTTTCTTCTTCCGACGATATGTCATTACCATCCATGGCCGCTCGTAGCCGTGCGCGTAATTCTACTTTTCTTCCCGTCGTTTTTAAACCCAAACTAGCGAGGCGCTCCTTCAACTCCTTCGTATTCATTTTCTCAACATCCTCATCTTCGTTGCAATCACGCTCAGCTCTCTGTACATTTTCTAAATCTCGTTGACCGGTTAGCTCTTCACCGCCCGTCGAGCCCTTACGATACGATTGTCCAACCCTACACGCCCGATTCAGCCTTGCAATCAGCACTGACCTCGCACCCGATATAGGGAGGTTCATTCGCGCGAGCTTATTCCTCAGCTCCTCCAGCGTCGAACCCTCTTCACCCGACAATCGTTCGTCCCCGACGTTTGCCATTTTTCACACTACACAAACTTAAACAGTCAACGTTATCGTCTTTTACCGCACCGCGTACCGGTAAATTCACAACTAGCTCGAATAGCTCTGTTAAACCGTTTCGTTTTCTGTCTTGTCCAATCCCGGACGAGCCCCCAAAAATATGTAATATCGTGATGTAATATGTTTACAAAAAGTGGACAATAGAGATGTTAATCAGACAGAAAAGACGGTTGTGTCTTAACTTGAACTATTCACACCAAACGTACAGAAAACAGCGCAATCCACACTCTATCGGCAACGCCACTCGCAACCTCCGTCTCCGCTCAACTCGCACTCGGCTCCTCCGCTCGCACTCTGCTCCTCGACTCGCACTCTGTTTCTCGACTGCCCCTTTCTGGCCGTTGTCGCATTCTGTTGTCCTTTTCCTAGGCCCACCGCACACGTGTTCTGCAGACGCTCGTAGCCAGGGTCACGTAGGTCTTTTCCACGAAACTATGCACTTGAAAAGACCGATGACACATTGATGGGCCCGACGGCGCCTCGGCTCTCGCGACACTGTTCATAGTTCGCCCGATATTTCCCAGGCCTTTCGTCCACGATACTACATACGTATCTTGTTTGTACTCGTCTTTTCACAATGAATTCTTGAACGTCTGTCTCTGTGGTGAGACAAATGCAAAGTCATCTCATCAGTTACTCACCTTGCTTCAAATCTCCAAGAGTATCGACGAGCTCGTCGCATATCATCGCATCCCATTCGTCCTTTCCCATTAGATCGTACTTCCTCGCCAAGTATCGCGCCACAGCGTTACTCTGCGCTACCGGTTTCCCGTCTATCTCCAGCACAGGCAGCTTTTTATAAGGCATTGCTAAGAACAAACATGGCTCATATGAACACTGTGTAGAGGGAAACGATCGATAGGAAATCACAACACAGCTTCCGAGGCCGTTGCGTTCTTGTGAATAGATGAATCGAAATCATTTCGGTTTTAATCAACATGGCCTAGTAAAGAAATACAGAAATGTCTTCTTTCTCCTTTTTTTCTTTTCTTACGATTACGATGGACATGGTATCGCGTGTTTTTGACTGTTGGGAAGAACCTAAAGTTTTTAAAATCAAGGATAAAAGATAATACCAGACACGGAAAAAATATTAGAAAATGTACACGGTTCTTGTAATGAAAATTGAAATGCAAGGAATATAAATCGAATGTCTCTTGCGAACGTAATTTTGTGTTTTACACCGACAGGATTGATTTACAGACTTACGTTGATTTTTGGTTTCTCTATCTGCAAGCGACATATAAGATTATATCGAAGACTATGCTGCGTAAAACTTTTATTATACTATTTACGATAGAAATGTCGCAACGGAAGATCGAATTTTATGTCTGCTTTGTTCTTTCGACTTTTTAGCTGTGTTCTTGTTCATTTCCGAACTGATTTCAATTTTTTATCCTTTTTTTCCGACAAGTCCTAAAAAGTTTTTAAATTAACGAGAAACGTAGAAGTATTTTTGTATTCCTATTTTAAGTCACCTATTTACGGTTTTCTCAAAATATTCGAAATGCTTCGATTCATTGAAAACAATAAAGATTGCAACACAAAAATTCGAGAATCGTAAGTGAATTAAGTTGGTATTCGATAAACACGATATTACGGAAGCAAAACTTAATGAAAAGTTCGACTTTATTCCGTATGAAATTTTACTTTAAGTAAGTTTAGCCTGCACGTGAAACGAAAGTTTTATATACAGAAAAGTTTGAGTAAATGGTAGATATCTGAGAGTTGAACGATGAAAGTAAAAATCGATTCTTCACGCTTACAATCCTTGTATTCAGGCCAGAGTTCTTCGGGGATCCTCTCGTCGGTATACTCGATGCCGGTATATGCAAATATGTACCGTATATGTTCGGCACGACCACGGGCATTGAAGTAGATTAGTTTGTAGGTATGTCCGTCGCTCATTTTCCTTGCTCTGTCAACTTATCGAGAAAAATGTTACAATTAACTCGTGTAATTAACAGACTGTGTGCGTGTTTGTGTGTATAGAGAACAATTTATTTATAGATGGAATAATTCGTATAATTCGCAAAATAAATCATTTAGAAGGCTGGAATATGTGTTTTTGAAACAATTAATTATGTCGAAAAATATTTCAAACGAGATATAATTATGAAAAAAATAATAATCAAATGCATGTAAATGTATGTAATAATAGTTAAATGTATGTAAATGTAATAATTAAATGTAATTAGTTGTGAAAAAAATAATAATAAAAAATAAATAAATGTAAAAAAAGAATTAAATGTAATTAGTTTCTTTTTACGCACGCGATATTATTGGCGATATATGAAGGTCAACTTTATTTTTTTAAATAGATATATTTATACATATATTTATAGATATAAATACATATATTATATAGATATAATAGTATATATAATATATATAATAATATATATGTCGAGTCTGAATATCCGAGTCCGAGCTCGAGGCGCCCTCCCGGGGAGGGCTCGCGGGAGGTAGCGGTTCTGCGTTGAAGTTCTCCATAGTCCGGTCGCGCGTGGGGTACCTTTATTGTCGATAGTTACACTAGTGACGAGGGCCTCAGGCTTGATATCGAAGCCGCGGCCAACGGGAGGACTATCATATAAAAAGCAACAGGATACACGAAATAATATAATTCTGACTAGGACAACATAAACGCAAGAAGTGTTGATATTGAAAAAAATATTTAATTTTGTATATAAATATTTTCATATTTAAAAAAGTTTCCGGAAGCAGGAAGATTTACAAACAAATAATATCATAAACCGAATGTTTCATGATCCTTTTCTAATTAGAGTGTGTGACAGCATGTGAGAACGTTTCTTAAAAATATGACTTATTGCAATTACTTAATCGCAATTATAAACGATTAAGACCTTCTCACAACGAGGCAATCTATCCAAAGTATAAAACTCGTTATACTTGATGAGAAAACAAATCTCTACTTAGGTTTCATTTCGTTTCATCGCGTTCATAAAAAGTGAATTTGTATGAACACATCGTGCAATTTAGTAATTAGGACCGTTGATCTCGCTGCAACATAGATGGATAGAAAAAAGCCATTTAAAATGATACAACGTCGGGAAGACAATTATGAAAATTATAAATGGAACACAAGATAAAATTGTTTAAGATTAATTCTTCTTTTTTTTTTTTTAATCGCGAGTGTTTGCAAACGAAGTTTCAATCTGTTTACAATGATAGCAATGAGAGGAGGATGTCTATGAAAGTTATAAATGCGATATTGAATAACATTTCTGCGAGTGGGTTTGTTTTTCGTTACAAATGTTTTTTAAACGAATCTGTAATCTGTTGGAAACTACGGAACAGTAACGGGACGACTGATAGGGAAATAAAAAAGATCGCGTTTTATTTGAACAGACAAATCTTTGAAATCTATTCGAAAGTCTATTTGAAATGGTACGAGCTTGAAAAGAACGGTGAATACTATAGAAGAAGGATTAATTAAAATTCTTATTAATCTGTATGCTTTATATATTAAATACCTTGATCGATGCCAAGATAACAAATTATTATACAAAACAGTGAAGTATCCACGTCTGACATTAATATTGAGTATTACCATTACTGTAATTTAATTTTTAACCGATCCTGAAAATTCCTTAGAACGTAAAAAGTATAAAATGTTACTGTGCATTTCAAGATTAAATGCACTGTAATTTAGAAACAGTTATGAAGCGGAAACAAATAATTTATTCAGAATAAGAATTCTACGTAATCATGTTAAAAAAAAAACGTACTTATAACGCGTTTAAACTCCAAATATGTAAAGACAATAAGGGGAAAAAATTAAACGAAGAATCGTATTTTTTGTAAATTCACACAAGATTTTATCCAAAAAAAATTGGCCTGTACCAATATTTTTATTTGTCGTTACAAGTTACGAGGGTATTAAAAAATTGGCCACGAATGTACCAGAGATAAGAATTTATCAGACTTGCTCTCGTAAATTTCAAGACGTTGCATCGGATATTCTTGAAAATCTTTGGACAATGGCCTCGATATTTCGCAGCTTCTATCCTCGAAGCGGTAGAACTCGGCGTTAAAAGCGACAGAACTGGAGAAACCCGGTGACCGCGAGCCTTTCACGCTCTCGACAGATTTCTCATCCCTCGTAATCCTCCCGGTGTCACCCAATTTCCACCCTCGTATTGCGATTTGTTGCTTCCAACGAGGCGACACCTTGTCTTGTGATTTCCTTTTTCGTCGCGTGAAACACGACCGAACACTTGTTCAAACACACAATTCATATTTATCTAACTCTACAAAACGCCGTGTCATTGAAACAGTAGCATTCTTTGGCTTTTATGTAAATTCCAATAAATTATGATAATGTTCGTGGAGACATTATTGCTACCTATTTTATCTGTCGTGATCCAAATTGATTTGTGGCTACGTATGTATATATATATATACATACTATATACATACATATATATACATACTATATACATACTATATATACATACATGCATATATATATATATATATATTTGTATTTTCTTTTGTTCTTTCTTTTTAATTTATGTGATCTGAGAATTACATTTCTGAGAGTTCGGTGAAATTCGATGCTTTATTTTTATCAGTAGAATCTTCCTTGTCATTGTCAGAGCGCAGACGTTTACGCGTTTACGGAAAGTTTAAGGATACAAAAATACAGAAAAATGTAGAAAATATGCAAGAATATGTAAAATATCGAAAGTACAGTACTTTTAATAATACTTAGTAGCATGCTTACAAACAAATTTCTTTTGTATTTCTTGAAATTGCGTAAAGATTCGCGGTAATTATCGGATTTTTGTCCTCTTTTATCTGCTTTTTTTATTCGCAACTTATATGAGATATGAATTAATATTCAACGACGTGCGCTCTGTGCTACGAAATGAATTATCTCGCGTTAAGACTGCGGCAATTCTTACGTTTGATATTTCATTTAACGAACAGCCGCGCGTTCCTGAGTTTAAAAACCGCCACTCTGAACTTACGCTGAGAATAATATCAGGAAAAGCGAACGAGAGATGATTAGAAAGAAAATGCGAGGAGCAGTGAGGGGGATATTACTAGACTGCGCTTTTTTGTGCAAGTATAGCAGGATGTTTGGGAGTGTAAAATTTTAACGAATGCGTATAATATGAAGAAATATATGAAATATCCAAGGTATAGTTTTATTAAACTTACTTTTTATGATGCTTCGTAGGTAAAACAATTTTCTATCCAGATTCCACTTTCTCAATTATATTTTCAAAAATGCTCGATAAGGAGTACAATTTTCTACCCAGGTTGTACCTTTCTAATTATATCTTCCAAAATTCTTGATAGGTGAAACAATATTCCACCGACGATTTACTTTTTTAATTGTATCCCCCAAAATATGGACCTGCTTAACGTTTAGATATTATTATTTTTTTCGTTGTTACTTGATACGGCTAGCAATTAAATAGTGAGAATAAGAAGAATTGGAAGTGCCATTTTCGAAAAAGAATTTTGTTTTTCCTTGAAGAGGTTGTTTGTATGAAGGTTAATATCACTAAATATGAAGGGAAGTGTAATCATAATAATTCGTACAGTTTTTAACGTTTCATACGTGATATAGGTTGTGTATGATGTATGTTATACGATTAGTTCCCTAAATTAGACTGTGTGCACCATGTGCCAGCAAACTCCCTCCATCGTGCTTGAACATGTGCGTAGATAAATCTGCCTCAATTATCCCATCAGATAAGAAAATCTCTACTGACCTTCTTAAGCAAACTACATAATGGACTTACATATCTTCTCTTAAGATATAAAGAAGATATTTTTTTTATCGTTAATTAACAGATCTTTGAAACGATAGAATAGAGATATCGTAAAATTATATAAAGTATTATAATATGCGTAATAAATAAGTATCGTTATATTTTTCTAATAAATAACATTCCCATAAACAAACAATTTCTCATAAACAGTCGTTTCCCAGAAAACTTTAGTTTCGATACTGGCAACTTTATCTACTTCCGCTCTTCAATTATGAAGGATTAATCTTTACGAAACTTTTGGAACGGCTGAAGATTTCTCACGATGAAACGCGACGAATTCGACACAAACTACGCGGAAATAAAGACAGCTGCGATGGAGGATCGCGGGATTGATATTAATTAATTAATCTGTGGCAACCATTATATCGATTCGTTACGTTATTGCGACAGGCCACGCAACATTTTATTGCTTCTGTTTCTACAATTTAATTACAAAGTATTCAATTTCCCGTTATAAACAAGGAAAGGACTGCAAGTTTGTACAGCTTTTATCAAGATTACGTGCCATTGAACATATCGATTGATTGACTTCTCATGTTTCGTATTAATCGACATCCGATATAGCTGTGGGACCTGGAATATTGAAATATTGGGAAGTCAGTTATATTCAGGTGTTCTATAGATTTGACGTATAAGCCTTGTAACATGTACTTCTTCATCAGACGTTTACGAGATACTGAACGATGGCTACGCTTGTAGTATCCAAAAATTTTACGTCGATTTATAATCGAAGATTCGATCAAACTATAGATAGATTTGAATATTCTAAGAATTGAATTTAATATTAAGAATTTTAGTTGTATAGATC
Organism: Bombus bifarius; assembly: GCF_011952205.1. Classification (NCBI taxonomy): domain Eukaryota; kingdom Metazoa; phylum Arthropoda; class Insecta; order Hymenoptera; family Apidae; genus Bombus; species Bombus bifarius. The sequence continues at coordinate 19,156 of NW_022885406.1, forward strand.
ATCGACGAAAGTCTGTTACACGGACCCTTTCAACAGTTCTATACACACTTCTATTATATATTTTATTTTTTAAAAATAACGCTTTGGCATGATCAAGGATCGGAAGTATAAAAAATAATTGTGACAATTCGAGCAGTGAAAGCCTCTAGAGTAACATTATATTGGTCTCTATAGCGACATTGTGGTACCGTGTCATTTTCAAAGTTCTCAGAATTGGTACTGTATCCGATTTCAATGTTTAATATTCTTCCCGGTTCCTGGAAGAATTTCTTCAAAACTACGTTAACCCATGAAGAATCAACCAACAGTTTCTCATAATGCCGTTTTATCCACATCCTTTGAAACTCATGAAATTGTAGAATCCAGATAGAAAAAGTAGAGACGAGGTAAACGCGAAGCTCATCCTTGGAATTGCTTGTCGTGGTGATAATGTTAACAAATAGAATTCGATAACGCAAATTCATTGGGGAAAAGGTGACAGATGAAATTCGCTAACGCAACGTTGCCCGTTAATGGGCTAAGAATTACGCTCCATGGGATCGCTCACTGCATTCTTCGAAACGACCCTCGTAATCCATAGGCTCGTAAACGGCTTCCGTAACCGTAACGAATTTCAATCTTGTTCACGGATCTCTGACCGCTCGTTTCGAGGGTAACGAGGGGGTTGCGTGTTCACGTGCGTGCAACAGAAGGTGTTATCGTGATTGTAAGGCGTGCTGGAGCAGATAAGTCCAATATGCTCGCGGAAATCGTCGAGATTCATTGCCCAAAGCTGGCTGATAGTCGAAATTAACTTCGCCTCGTCCGATTTCCGCGTTCACATCGCTTTCACGATGGTTAGGCGCTTCTTCGTTCGTTTCTAACGCTGAGTTTTCCCGTGTCGCAGTCAACCCATATTTGGATGTGTGTACACGTTGCACAGAAAATGTGGTCGGGGGTTGAAACGCGGACAGAATGGAAAACGGACTATGGGAAACGCCGAGAAAGAGGCGTCGATGAGTTGAAGACACGTCGATGCTGAAGTACACGTGTATCTCGCGTCTTATAGCGAAGGAAGGATACGTGTGAAATTTTAGAAAATATTGGCTGGAAAATGTTCTAACGGACATTGAAGAAACGAATTTAAATTGTAAAAAGAAAAAGATGGTAGCCTAAAGACGTTCCGCTTTCTGTCCCATTACGGAAAACTGCAAAAGCTATGTATCTTGAGAACAGATAAAGTTAAGAAATGAAAAGGAAAAATTCGATTTACTATGTATTTTCGCTATATTTTATATTTACTGTATATTATCGGAATAGCCATCCCTGATTCAGAAAATCAATTACATATATCCCTTGGCGAGAGGGAGTGAGAATTAATCCGATTAATTGTAATGGTGGATCAGCTGGATCCTCATATTCTGAACGTCCAGAGACTCGCTAACTACGAAGCAACTGGTCTGTTTGTGACGCCTATCAATTGTTTGCTAGAGATTAATCTGCTGGTAAGCAGCGTCAAAATGCGACGATAACTAAACCGTCCGAAGATCGAATTATAGCAAATGAAACGCGTCTCTGCGCTAGTCTGACCGATTAACAGGGCCTATGGGGGTGGCTTTCAAATTTGCAAGCAAGGAATTACCGTGTAACGAGCAACTCGTATCGATTATTCAATGGGTTCATATGGAGGCGAATAGAAACTCGAACTCGAAACGTTTTCGACTCGACGCTGAGTATCGCGTTCATCCTTTAAATGCTACTTCAACATGGGCAAACGTTCATTTTGGTAATGTCGAGTTTTCTCATTGAATAATCTTCCGTTCGTCGATTTTACACGCTTAACCGACTAGATAAATTCGATGATTTTAAGCAACGTAATTAATGTAATTGATTAATTTTTCTTAAAGTGTGAACTATGGATGAAAGATTAGAAACCGTGACATTACAGAGTACAAAGTTAGAAATACAGGGGAACTTTATATTTTTCTTCACTGCTGATTAATTTCTTGCTGAACGTGCAACGACTCGGGAAAACTGCCGTTGCCTGTTGCAAACTGATCGTAACGTACATAGATCAAGGAACATCACAAATTTCACTTGACTACTTACGTTCGTACAACGAAGAATCCACATAATACAGTACGGCTAATATATCACTATAGAAATCGGATGGTTATACATACGCAACAATTTGGAAGAGGATATTTGCTTTCGGGTTGGGAATATCAGGGAATAGAATTGTTATTATGCGAATGACTGACGTTGATTCAATGTAATTAGTTAGGAGTAGAATTACAGTAGAAAAGGCATCAATACGATGGAATTGCACAGTTATTGTAAAAAAACAAACGATACTACATAATATATTTAGGTATACAGAAACAGTGACACTTCTGTATTGTCAATTATGATATAATTAAATGAGATAATACGAATAATTGTAAATGCTATTAAATTGTTAAATTTTAATAATTTCCAATTCATCTTCGTATCAAAGCAAATACGAACAATTTACAACGTTGCTAGTTATGACAATAAATTTCTATTTCTCGTGTCAGTAATTTCAAATGTCGTTGGTTGCAATCAAAAATCTGTCGGCGGAAAATTTTCACCCAAGCTTCGACAAATAAATGAAACATCGTATTATTCTCGGTCAATATCGAGTCACTTTCGAGATTACACGAATAAAATTTAAAAAACTTTTTTGATGAATTGCTCGTCGAGGCATCGTTCTGATGTCGATATCGCATTAAGCAACTCGAGGATCGAAGTCTTGGTAACGAGATTGTCGCGTCAAAGACGAAGCGAGGCCTATTACCCAGGCGATGATGGAAGCTATGCAACTATAAAGAATACTAGCGCCTTTTTCTACGATTTTATACGACTCGATGCCAGTCGAAGCTCTTGGAAAATATTGCAACAAAAAGTCAATATATAAAACAAAAAATAGGAGGTTTTTCCTTAAAGCAATTTAATCACTGTCCACGCAACTTTTATTGTTCTCATCTAGAACCGAGCAAGAAAAATAACTATTTTATTTTTATACCTTCTCTATATTGGGATTGTAAAAATTTGTCTGTTTGAAATGCATTGGAAAATTTCGTCGAATTATAAAGTTACACCGTTGGTTGTCACCATAGAATCGATTTTAGAATGGATTTTAAAATAACGTAAGAACGATTTTAATGAAATTTTGAGAGTACATATGTACGTACATAGAGAAGCGAATGTAGTTCACACGCATTGCTACTAGGAATATTTGTGACCTACATAGGTTTCAGGGAAAATAAATGTCTGTTGCAAATAACACTAATTACAAATTCTATTTTTTCAAGCTTCGTGAAAACTCACATGAGAAATTAACCTGTCGAGATTCAGCATTTTTATATAATACTATCTTGACAAGTACATTTTACAAACAAACGAATATTACTAATTCGATACGAATAATTAATTAGTTTTTCAAGTTTTCTAAGATAAATAATAGAATCAGACATTATTCCAATTTCCACGAAGATCCATTGAAATATAATATCAGAAAATGATCTATTAACAATTTCAATTTTATTCGACGCTACTATAACCCTTCGCAATCGAGGGCTCCGCTAATAATATCAAATAAATTAAATAATTAATAAATTAAAAATTTAATAAATCAATAAATTAAAAATTTGTCCTTAACCTGTCAAATCATAATTATCTCACGTATTCTTGCAACGAACAGGTAAGATACAATCAGAAAAATAAACCGACGTATTGGCCGAAGATATATTACACTACCAAGCAAAATCGTATCGCACTGCGCGATGATAGTGAGTGAGTGAGTAGGTGATGAGTGATGCGGCTATGACTCTTCATTCTACGCATATATTTAACCAATTATACGAAAACACGTTCTTTCTACTGAAATTACTTGGAGTATCTGGTAATATGAATAAATGAAACCTTCGAATGCAAAGTATTAATATTATTAACGAAAATTAGAAATATAATTTATCAAACGGGATACGTGTATAAAGTAAACCAAAGAATACAATGAATTATGCAATAACGACAGAAAAATTAACAGATATGACCAGATCTAATTGTTCAACCACTATACCCCTACATGTTCGAATCCTTGGGCGAACACCAGCAAACAGTTCGATCGATATTTTTCAACCTTCGAATTAGCTGTTATAACTAAAATATTTTCCATCGTTACAATGCATCCTGTCCCCAATTACATCGTTAATTTCGTTTCCGAGGTTCCGCTACAATACTTCGCAACGAGCAATTCAATAATTGAGACAACGACTCGCGTGATGCGCAGCAGTACGCTGGCCGTGAATCAATTGCATCGGATTACCTCGATTAATACGATTTTCTAGGACTACGCTGTAATGTCGAGTTAATTAATACGATAAAGTGCAATCGCGATCCAATGGAAACGCCTTCATTCTTACTTTTTCGCGCGATTTCACATCGGAGTCTAAGGAAAACGAGCTGCATCTTGCGGCATCTTGCGGAAAAACTGAAATTCATAGGACACAGGAAACCTGGTAAACAATAAATACGGCATGGTTCCACGATATGGACGCAAAATCAATGCTAATTCGATTGGCGGCTGGACAGGTCGAAGCATAGAGCTCAAAGTGTTTCCTCAAAGTGTTTCCGTTCCCTCATCCTCCCTTCAATAAATCTTGTTTCTCTCTCTCTCTCTCTCTCTCTCCCCCTCTCTGTCTCTTTCTCTTTCTCCTCTGAAAACTTGATCATCCGATTTGTGTAACAGAGTTTATTTTGTCTTTCTGTTAATAATCTGTTAATACCAATAAGTTGCCTAATCGCGACACTTCTCGAGAAAATTTCTTTTAATCGCAAGGCCGCATAATTTTGACGAAATCCATGTGAAAAGAGTGTCCGGAATTAGGATGAAAAATATGTTTATATTTCATACGTGTATATGTTTCAAAATAGTTGCAATATAGAAATACCTTGTTTGTAAAGAAGGTTAACTCTATTGAGATTAATCGTTTGGTTTCTGAAGAGTTCAATGTGAATAAGGTTTTACGGTAAATTGAAAGATGTAAAAATACGCGCGAAAGTGTACAAATATGCAAAGTCTAGCAGCTATTAATAGTTCAGTAAGTAAAATAAATTTCTGTCTAGGTTCTTCTCCTTCGTCGCGCTCTATAAAAACATAAATTTAAATAAATATCAGCAGTGAGTGTAGCGATTTAGTCGATCGGATCTTAGAACGAAAAAACTTGTTTAAAAATGGAATCGATCAATTTAACTTCTCACTGGCTCACTTATCAGTGTTTATGTAACTCTTTCTCCCATTTCCTCTGCGTGAAACATGCAGCTTGGGAGTTTCGATTCGATAAAAAGTTGCGACTCTGAATATCCTTTGATCGTAAATTGAAGCATGAAAATATCATATATGTCGTATTTCGCTCTGAAACTGGATGAAAGAGGGAAATTGACTTGGTTCTTTCGCTGTTCCATTTTTTTCTTTTTTTCTATCTTTCGGCTATAGAATTACTCTGCCTATGGTGAAATTTGTAAAATTTAGTTGAATGTTACTAAGAGATACGCGATTTATCGATGGAAAGAAAGAAGAGAAATATTCACTCGTCGAAAGCTTAGTAGAACAACGTTTACTTCGCAGATGTAGAACATTTATTTCGGTTACCTATCGGTTGTATCGTTATCGACTTGCCAATCATGAAACGCAGACGCCACCGGCCAGTTTATTCAATAATAAATTATCTGACGCGTCGATTGATCACGAACACATGCTGTCCACGAAATTGAATTGTGTTCCAATCTCTGCATTATAATGTTTATATATATGTTTATGTTTATATATATGTTTTGTAAGGATTCGTTTAGTCGTAAATATGGTTTAGTCGTAAAACAGAATTTTTACACTCAACTCGATTCGCGTAATGGAAATCATAAAATTAACAAAGGACAATTGCAGTTAGATTTAAGATTAGGTAAGTGGCGAATAATGGCTCGTATAATTGATTCTTCTCTCCTTCTTTGAGGATATCTTCGCCGCTCTATAGCTTCTTTATTGTTGCAAGTGTGTAACCTTATTTTGTATAAATTAGATCAGTAACGAGGATTTAAGACGAGGATTAATTTAATAATAGCATATGAATTCTTTTCATTGAGATTTTCACACGAGAAACTGATCAGCCTTGTGAAAAATATAAAATTAATATAAAATTCCTCGATTTAATTATTTAAGTATATAATTAATATTCAGCATGCTAAAAAACGAACGATCTATTTTTCCAAATTTGCAATTATCTATCGCAAGGAATTGTAAAAAGTCACAGGCTCCAAGGTAAATTTTCAAAAGCGTTTGTAATTGTTTTCTGTTATTTTTCTCTGTGCTTGAATTTATGAAGGTGATCAGCGTGGCTCCTGAGCAAATTAAGCTAACAGAATGAAATACTTTCAGTATACAATTTCAATATTTTAATATATGATTACAGAATTTCAATATTGAAATTTAAATTATTATTTAGTGTTACGCCGTAAATAATATCAATGATACTTATTACGTAAAGTACGAAGTACAAATCAACGTATATTATTGAAACTCTAAAATTGAGTAACTATTGCTGTACCAAGAATACTAATTAAGAGTTAATCGCATGGATCTGCCTGAGTGACTAAGGAATTTAACAATAGAAGATTTTTAATCGAACTTCTCTTTCAAGCTGAGTTGACCGTGATTCAATTCACGAATATCGGAGAGGAAAAGTCGTAACAGTCTTACAGTTTCGATTCACTTTCATTCGCGGCTGCTTCGAGAACTTCCTGCTGGTTCATCCATTGAACCTCATTCTTCGGCGTTCTTTCAATCCCTCGTCTTCCATAGACAAGTCGTAAATCTTTCGAAAACTATTAGCTTGTCCAAAAAGTTTCTTTCGTTTTATGAGGAAATAATAGACGCACAACGTTTTTTTGTTTTATATTATTTTGTCGAATTACGTACGATCCAATTTGTTCTGTTGAGATAAATTTCACAGACTTGGTTTTACGTTTGTACGAAGGTGCATCGTTGTAAAAGACACGCTTGCGAAAGAAAGACACTTTCCGGACAACCTAATACTTTCTCCATTCGTAAAAATTCTGTTCTACGTTTATTTCGTTCTTTCATATTAAAGGAAAGCGATACTGATCGATAAGTTACTTGATACCGTTTAGTATGTGTAACTGGTTAAAGTATAGTACAACTGGTTCTTACGAGTTTCGTAGCATTCAAATATTTAGTGTGTCTCATTAATCGAAAATGTATAATTTTACAATGTACATTTTAAAATGTACAATTTTATCCTACGACGTTCTTCTTTTTGGAGAAGATAGATTTGAAATACTTTACGTCAGAAATTTATAAAGGTTATACGTTTGACAAAACCTGTTGCTTCGCTGAAAATAATACTTGGTAGGATATTCTGTCAGCCAATTTTTTTTAAGAATTTTTACGATTTTGTTGTCTCAGAGTCATAACTTTACAATGCTACAACTATACACAATTGCTTCATTACGATATATGGGATACTTGTATAATCAATTATAATCATGAAGATAAAGAGTAGTAAATGGTATAATTGAAAAACACGATTTTGTTAATGTAACTTTATCGAATAATGTTAAAAAATGACTAGAAGTGATATTAATAAGTACCTTTTAAAAATATCTGAAACGAAGATTAATGGAAATGCAGTATATATATCGAAATAAAAAATATTGAAAAGTCCTCTGAGCTGTCTTGTTATTTTATAAATTTTTATTATAGATACTATACGAATTTCCAACTATGCGAATAATTTTCCCATTTAATTTAGGAAAAGTTTCATAAACTAAATATATTTCATTACGGTATATTTAACTCTATTTAATTGCATTTACCTATATTTAGCCATGTTTAATATAGAACACCTGCGTCCCATATATAATATAGTTTATATGTAAATATAATACAGCTTCATTGACGGTATCCAAAAATTTTTTTTTTAGGCACGGATTGGCTTGGTCTTTGATCAGAACGTCGGCTATTATACTCGATAAATTTTCATTATCCCTCGTGTCATCAATTTCGCGGCACGGAAATTCATCGTTGCTCGAACCACGCGAAAAATATCCAGGCCAAAGGAACGAACGAGAGAGAGAGAGAGAGAGAGAGTGAGGGGGGGAGGAGGAAATGAAAGAAGAAAAATGCGAGAGAAATAAAAGGGAGGAGACCGAAAAGAGAGCTGTTCGTATTAGGTCGGTGAGGTACGTATAGACGACTTTGAAGTGGGTACATGAATAAAAAATATGCCGCTAACACGCGTCGACCTATTTCGGCTTCTTTCTTCTTACTTTCTTGTAACCATGAATATTAAAACGCGTATAGTTCGTGAAATGTTAAGGGCCAGTTATCGAGTAGAAATTTTTAAGGAATTAATCGATACATCGATTCTGTTTTGTCTTTCGCTTTTCTTACGAATTTCAATAACTTTGAAGGAAAGCAATCTTTCGTTTATATTTAAATTTAATTAGAAGCATCGTAATTTAGACAAAAATTATGTTCCATTATGTAATATGGAAAAACGTGTAAAATATTTGAGGAATAGTACTCGATGTAATATTATCCAGTGCTATTATCGAGTATTATTTAAGTTATATCTATAAAAATATTAATTTGCATATTCAACCTACAGCATAAGCGATATACAAAAGTATTAGAATACAAAAACATTAAGGGATTAATAAACATGAAAGTTTATATTATGAAATAATTCATCTCTTCTAGGTGATGCTTTTAATATGTTATTAATCATGTCAAGTACTGTTTTATTATTATGTTATGAGATGTAAATGGTGGGTGGGAATGACAGAGTATGAATGGGACTATATCATTGAGCAGAACATTTTGATAAGTTACGACAAGAGGTATTTATAACTTCCAGCACTAAGTAATAGTACAGTAATGCATGGGAAAGATAAAATGATGAACATTGTATTTTTCTTATTGTACCTTAGAAGTTTGAACAGTGTTTATGATTTTTTTAAATGACCAATATACGTAATCGACATATACAATTCAAAATTCTTTCTAAAATCAAAATGTAAGCACAAACACTTGCGTCTATCAAAAATGTCAAACTTCTGATGAAGATTCTTTCCACAAGTGAAACACAAGCGAGGAATTGAAACTTTCATTTCACTTTCCAATCCTAAACTTCACTTTTCATTCACTGCCAGAGCAACAAGTTCAGAGGATTCATTCATGCCTCGAAACAGTAGAAAGTAGGGGAAAAAGAGCGGGCACAAAGTGGGACAAAGGACACGTATAAATTAGAATATATTCATTTTGCTACGATTACTGCACAGAAAATAATCGATTCGAACTGACCAGCAGTCTCCTCGTATTTAAATTGCTACAATCAATCAGATCAAATAAAAAAGAATCGGACAAAGCTAAGGAAAGGACCGAAGACGCACAAAAATCAGAATAAATTTTATAATTATTCGATAGACAATGATCGAGCGAAACTCAACGTCGATGGTCTTGCGTATAAATTCAATAAAGGATGGACGATGCAAATTTATCAACAGTATCCTCGCATAAAAGTTCCTCACCTTTTTGACCAAGTAAGAAACCACGCGAAATGAAGAAAAGAAATTACACACAGAAATAAATTAGAATGATTTCTTGTAACTACATTTAGCGTCACGATGATTTCATAGAAGATATGGTGGATTTAAACTCACCGATGTCACCGAACTCAATGTCTTCACGTTGGAATTCCACCCTTTCGAGCAGGTTAAATGAACACTCGTATGGAGCGCAACTGGTACTGAGCTGTGGCGAAACTAAGGTCCTGGTGCTCCTTCTCCACCACTTGTTCGCTTGCCAGCAGTTTCCAGCTATGTCGAGCACGATGCGCAGCCTCGAATATTTATGCAACCCTCCCCACCAGCAGGACGAGCTGTTCGAAACGAAAATTGTTTCAGGACTCGGAAGGTTTTCCCCTTCTCTTCCGACATTCACCTATCCGCGCTTCGGCTCGTTTCCTCCCCAGCCACCGACAAATCTTTTCTCATGCAAATAAACGAACGATTGGTATTTTGAACGCGGAACTCCCGTGGTTGGCTTAGTAGAGTTAAATATGGGAGGGACTTCAGGTTTGTTGACGTCAGGTACGTTCCTTGATGCGTGATGGTAATTTTAGACTGACGCAAATTGTTCTTCTTGGGCTGCTTGTTTTCGCAAATAAACTTTTATGATTGACGAAAGCGCAAAATGAGATTTCGGGGAAGGGGTGGTCTGTAGAATTTTGAACATAATTGAAAAATGTAGGTATTTCATAATTTTATGGACAGGATGTATATGGAATGGATGTGGATGGTAACTGATGGTACAAGCGGAAAGGGGGTGAAAGAAGTCGAAAATATAGAATAAATATTTTTTTCTTAATTTTTCCATCGAGACAACGATCTACAGTGAGATCCGTTATAACGAGATAAGATTCAAAGTTGATTTTCTCGAAAACAAAGCCTCGAACGAAAGATTTCTATTCTATATTTTCTTTTTTCGCGTAGAATCACCCCCTTTCCGCTTGTACCACCAGTTACCAACCACCCTGTATATTCGTACAGTGAAGCTAGTCTAAAGTCTATTATTATAAATACTAAATGTACAGAAAATCGGTTAGGTGTTCGAACTGTAAGACATATCCAAGTAAAATCATATATCTAAAAAGACGAGATTCTATGTTTTTTGTTTCGAGGAAATAGGAATAATTTCTGAATTTCGCCAGTGGTAATTAGTGGTACACAAAGTTGGTAAAAACAAATCAAACAGATGTTATATTCAAATACGATTGCTCACGTGCAGCGGATGCCTGGCAGCCGCAGTAGAGCGTGCCTGTCTATGGTCAGACGCGTGCAAACAGGCGGAAACACAAATTAACAGTAACAGCTTAATCTTAAATCTTCCTACACCTTAACACATCGTTACAATTCCACGTATTTGCCCTTTCGAGTTCTCATTTATTCTATTAAAAAGTTTCTTTAAAATTCTGATCACTGAATTAATTGATTATACATAATCTATAAAATTTAATTTTTTTTTTTGTAACCATCAAAAAACACGATGTCTATGTTAAAATACCGTTAGGCAAAAAACAGTTTCTGCGACCATTATCATCGTTATCATGCGAACGCAGTCTCATGGTAATATACCTCTCGCATTTGCATAAAAAGGCATTTTTAATATTTATCTAATATTATAAATATTTATGATGAATTTCTTTTTTTTGCAGTAATCTGCTTCAGAAAACCTTACGTTACTTATTTATCAAAAATTCCTGATTTAAAGACGTGGTACTCCGTTACGAATATTCTTCGTTCACTCGACGAAATCCTTACACTTCCAAAATTATAAATCAGAGAATAAAAATATTTCATCTGTCGGAGATGAAAGAACACCGGAGCCTTTGGAACTTTGGATAACCCCGCAACATTGTAACCTAGAGTAATTAAAATAGCAGTAATTAAACAATTGTAGTTATTTAATCCGATTGTAATTGTTCGAGATTGGTGATAGTGAGCTCTGGCTCGAGGCGACAGTCTGTCGCCCAACGTAGCCGCGGCCAAGGGATGAACGCTTTGTTTAACAAAGGTATGGAGTAATCCTATAGCTCAAAAGCTTAAAATCCTATAGCTTAAAAGAAATATTCGTGGCGATACGTGACAGTAAATATTCCAACGGTTTTTGTCCCGTGGCTCGCCACGCGCAGACCCTATTCCTGGAGTAAGATAATTGCCAGATGTCGATGCGTCTCCACAGTACATGTTCAGCTAGCTCGAGGGCTCGTTATAAATCTTAAGATTTAGTCAACTAAAGTCCATCAAACAGACAAA
>NW_022885407.1:0-15310 GCF_011952205.1 Bombus bifarius
GTGTTGCAATCTTTATTGTTTTCAATGAATCGAAGCATTTCGAATATTTTGAGAAAACCGTAAATAGGTGACTTAAAATAGGAATACAAAAATACTTCTACGTTTCTCGTTAATTTAAAAACTTTTTAGGACTTGTCGGAAAAAAGGATAAAAAATTGAAATCAGTTCGGAAATGAACAAGAACATAGCTAAAAAGTCGAAAGAACAAAGCAGACATAAAATTCGATCTTCCGTTGCGACATTTCTATCGTAAATAGTATAATAAAAGTTTTACGCAGCATAGTCTTCGATATAATCTTATATGTCGCTTGCAGATAGAGAAACAAAAGATCAACGTAAGTCTGTAAATCAATCCTGTCGGTGTAAAACACAAAATTACGTTCGCAAGAGACATTCGATTTATATTCCTTGCATTTCAATTTTCATTACAAGAACCGTGTACATTTTCTAATATTTTTTCCGTGTCTGGTATTATCTTTTATCCTTGATTTTAAAAACTTTAGTTTCTTCCCAACAGTCAAAAACACGCGATACCCTGTCCATCGTAATCGTAAGAAAAGAAAAAAAGGAGAAAGAAGACATTTCTGTATTTCTTTACTAGGCCATGTTGATTAAAACCGAAATGATTTCGATTCATCTATTCACAAGAACGCAACGGCCTCGGAAGCTGTGTTGTGATTTCCTATCGATCGTTTCCCTCTACACAGTGTTCATATGAGCCATGTTTGTTCTTAGCAATGCCTTATAAAAAGCTGCCTGTGCTGGAGATAGACGGGAAACCGGTAGCGCAGAGTAACGCTGTGGCGCGATACTTGGCGAGGAAGTACGATCTAATGGGAAAGGACGAATGGGATGCGATGATATGCGACGAGCTCGTCGATACTCTTGGAGATTTGAAGCAAGGTGAGTAACTGATGAGATGACTTTGCATTTGTCTCACCACAGAGACAGACGTTCAAGAATTCATTGTGAAAAGACGAGTACAAACAAGATACGTATGTCTTTCCGTTAAGCGAATGTTACAGTTTGTTTGCAAAAGTCAGTTTTTAGATTATAGAATCGTAGATAGAATTTAGAGGATAGAAACTTTTAGTAGTCACTTTTAGTTTAGTAAAGTCTTATCGACAATAAGCAGACTACGTTATGATACAACGATTCCAACTAAAGATTTCTATCGACATCACGAATTCGATGGCTTCCAAATTTTCTTCTCTGCAATCTCAGACGCTCAACTCGAAAGAATCTTTTAGATCCCCCGACAAACACTCGACTCAGGTTATCTATTATCGTAATCTTTCTACGGGATTTTTTTTAACTGCGTTGCGTTAACGAATAACGGGATAACATCACGTTTCTCTCAACGCCTTTCAACGTTCTACAACTTTTATTCTTTGCAAATCCCTGTCTCTATATGATAAACGCTGGTTATCCGCGGAAGGAGCGAGGACAACGAAGTGTTACTCAATGATCAAAGACAGGAAGATCCTGGTACGCGATAACGTTACTAATTCCCAATTACGATATGTGTGATTACGTAACATCTGCTGTCTGCATAATGCGTTAACGATCCGCGCGTTGATCGCATAAATATAAATCGAAGGGAATGGAATCGCTCGAAACTCATGCAACTATCCGCAGGTGTTTAAAATCGTGTTTTTACACTGCCAACGTAACGTCACGTCAGTCGAATCGAAAAATTATTACTAGACAGAGAAGGTGAACAAAAAACGAGGTAAATAGGCTACCGATTGAATAATATCATAACGATCGTATCTCTGGTTTTTGCTCGTCTTTTATATTTGTTTCAAATGTATAAAATATAATCGTATCGATATCGTCCACGATTAAAGCTATCCATCCGCCATCGACGAGGAACGAACGATTATATTTTATCATTTATGCGAATCCTTCTCTTCTCTTCTTTCTCTATTTACGCCCCTCGCCTTGCTTCGTACCGCCGATGATTCACAATTCGATGCACCTGAACAGCTGGAACGTCGCAGATTTTTCCGTACGATAACAAACGTGTTTTTGATGGCCTGCTTTAAACCGTGACGATCGCCATGACGTGCATCAATTGTCGAATGATGTAGTGCGACGATACTCCTACGCAACTTTTTTTTACGCTGTTTTTTCCTCTATTTTTTCTTCCTGTGTGTTATCACATGATCATGAGATACCTGTATAGAAGATGCAAAGAGTCTGTGAAGAATTTACAGATATTTAAGATTATCATAATGATTAAGCAAAAGCTAAGACGCAAAATATTGCTCAAGATGTAATTATGTAATATTTACTCAATTTCTAGAAGACTGTTTATATCTTGTTGTTATTCTTGATATGGAGATAAATATAGTATACTTTATTAAGACCTAGATAAAAGACTTTTTTCTCGTTTCTCTTCTCTTACTTAATCACTAAGAGTTATATAACGTTTATTCGATAATTCTGCTTCTCCTGACCTTTCCACAAATGGTTGTTTATATCTCGACATTCTTGGTACTTTTAATCAAATTTTAATAACAGTACTTTACTCGCCAGAAGTAAATAAAAAAGCTCTAAGTAGAAGCAAGGATTTACTTACCTTTCCTTTCTCGAATCTCAGTTAGCAATGTTGTTCCTCTTGAAAGATTTTCCAAGTTTCCAAGACAATTTCCACGCTGGTAACATTGTATATATTTCAAGTATCGTGAACCACAGGAACTTGTTGAGGCAATATTGAAGAAAGCAAAGAGAATGAAGAAATTGTAGGAACTATGAGAGGCTACTCCTTCTTTCACAACTTATTTTCTCTTCGTTTGGGGGGAAAAACACAAATGAACGTAACGGTTGGTTTCATATACGTTTCAGCTATCTGCTACTATCGCATGGAGGAGAATCCTGAAAAGAAGGAAGCGAGGAAGAATCAACTTTTGAACGAAACAATACCATTTTACTTGACTAAATTCGACCAGATTATTGGCAAAAATAAAGGATATATCATTCCTTCTACCGTAAGATTTTTTATCCAAATTTAATGTTAAAATTTTTAGTCTTTGTGCAAACTGGGCCATGTTGTCCATAAAAAATTATTGAAACTTTGTTGCGACAAGACAGCTTTAATTGTTGAGAGCAGAGTGTATCTTTAAAATTCACTCCTGTTAGTTTATGTACAAATGAATTTGCCAAGATTTTCAGCTTTTAGATAATTATTCATGTATCTTCCTCATCAAGTTTGATAGAAATTATTACTATCGTAATCAAAGCAAAGATTAAGATATGTAAAATCATTTCTCTGGATCTGACACTCTTGTTTAATGAGTGATAAATGATACCATTCGAAATATCATATTTATATAATATATAATGATACTTATAAGTGTAATCACTTAAGTACAGATATCTGAATTTTTCTCACTGTCACTGACATAGATACGTATTATCGTTCCTTAGATTACTTGACCAGTTTATTTCTTTCATCACTGTGTTATTATATAATAATAATAAATAGTCACATTAAATTAATTTAGTATGATTATGTTGTTTAATAATACGTGTTTCATTGCAAAATATTTAGCGATTGAAGGGCTCATAGGAAACATGAAAGTGAAAGAATACTAGAATCTATAGTTTACGATTTCAATTTCTTTAACGAGATATTTATCATATTACACAATTCCTGTAAATGTATTTGTAATTATATCGCCGAAGAATTGTATTTAATTAAGGTATGAAGTTGTGGAATCGTGAGAATTATTATTTTTATAGAACTGTCTAATTTCCATTCGACATTGATTCAGGATACACATTACTCACCGACGCACTCGCTATAGCGCAAAGACGCATAGCAACACTGGAGGCGGCGGTATAGGCACTCCGAAAAGAGCCGGCCTCGCGTCCCACCGCGGATGAGAGCAGCTACAGGGCGCGTCTCGCTGCAGTCAAACACCATGCAGAGGAGATGAGATCCTTGCTGCACCGACTGAGGAACGACTGCAGAGAATAGAAAAAGGAGAAGGAAACCACGGTGTCGGAGGCATTCCAGGCCAAGGTGTCTGACTACCTCTACATATTCATGAAGGTGGTCGCACCTGTACCTGGAATGCCGACGACAAACGACGAGCACGGCCCGCCGAGGGAGAGGCGCTCGCGCCCACCGCCCAGATGGAAAATAAAAGAAAGGAACGAAGATCTACTCCGGGCGGCTGCTATAGCAACAGCTTGGAGCTGGGAGGCCTCGACAACGACGACCGAAGCAGACGTGGAAGAGGAGGCCGAGAACCTCCGGCAAGCCACGACAGCAATCTGCGACGCATCCATGCCACGGGCCACACCGGGCACAGTGCGAAGCGGAGCAGTTTACTGGTGGAACCCCGACATCGCGGAACTGAGGACGAGATGTGTCCGGGCCCGAAGACAGTACCTAAGGGCCCGCCGCTGGCGACGACGCGACGAAGAAGAAGTCTCCTTGCGCTACCGGGCGTACCGCGCGCTACGGCGCTCGCTACAAAAGGAAATTGAAAAAGCGAAGGACCGTGCTTGGTCCGAACTGGTCGAAATAGTCGAGTCGGACCCATGGGGAAGGCCATACAGGACGGTGACACAGAAACTACGCGCGAAGGGCCCCCTGACAACGACGGAGATGGAACCTGCGCTGCTGACGCGGATCACCGGAACGCTCTTTCCCCCACAAGAAAACAGAGCGGTGGAACGGCCACGGGAAACGACACGACCGCTGGAATGGAGGGACGACTGGGAAGTCACGGAGGAGGAGATATGGGAGGCTACCAGAAGAATGACCTCCCGCAACGTGACACCGGGCCCGGACGGAATTCCTGGCCGGATCTGGAGGGAAGTGATGGGGGTCATGGCCCCCAGACTCCGGCACCTCTTCACAAGATGTCTGAGGGAGGGAGTCTACCCCCGGGCGTGGCGGACGACCAGACTGGTCCTGCTCCATAAAGAGGGCCAACCGACGACCTCGCCGTCAGCGTACCGGCCGCTATGCCTACTGGACGAGGTCGGCAAACTACTCGAGAGGGTAGTCGCCGCCCGTTTGGAACGACACATAGCGGGCCAAGTGCCAGGTTTGCGCAAAAGCCAGTACGGCTTCCGGAAGGGGCGCTCGATGATTGACGCGGTCAGACGCGTACGAGCGATTGCGGAGGACATGGTCTCCCGGAAAGGCGTGGCGCTGGCGGTTTCCCTGGACATCGTCAACGCGTTCAACATCATGCCATGGGATAGGATAGTGACGGCCCTGGAGCACTTCGAGGTTCCCAGCTACCTCGTCCGATTGATCCGAGCCTACCTCGACGACAGGTGGGTGTGTTACACCAGTAAGGAAGGAGAGGAAAAGCGATCCGTCGAGCGTGGCGTCCCACAGGGCTCTGTGCTGGGCCCCATACTATGGAACGTTGCGTACGACGAGGTACTGCGATGCCCGCTACCCCAGGCGCGGCCATGATATGTTATGCGGACGACACCCTAATCCTGGTCGAGGGTCGTGGCTGGCACGAGACGCTGCGCATTGGCGAAATCGCAACGGCCTGTGCGATCCGTGCCGTGAACGAACTGGGCCTGAGAGTCTCCCCTGCGAAGTCGGAGGCCACCTGGTTCTTTGACAGGAAGAGGCGAGGGACACCACCGCCCGGCCTATGCATAAACATGGCAGGTAAAACCGTCCGGGTGGGATCACAGATGAAGTATCTGGGACTCACCATCGACAGCCAGTGGACGTTCGAGCTGCACTTCGACTCTCTGATCCCGAAGGTGTCAGCGGCTGCCAGTGCCCTGTGCGGCCTACTACCGAACATCGGCGGGGCCGGAGACGCGGTGCGCCGACTTTACGAGGGCGTCGTTCGGTCACGAGTGATGTACGGGGCCCCAGTATGGGCGGACGACCTGATGGCAAGCCGTCGCAGCATTCTGCTCCTGAGAAGGCTGCACAGAGTGACCGCCATCAGAATCATTAGGGGATACCGGACGGTGTCTCACGCGTCGGCGTCCACCCTAGCCGCGCCCCCCCCGTGGGAGCTGTGGGCGCTGGCGCTCAAAAAGAGATACACCCGCCGGAGAGAATGGCATCCGGGAGAAGACCCCACCGAGCAGGCGGCTCCAAACGACACAGGAACCGCCGAAGAGGACACATGGAACCTGTGGCGATCCCAACTGATCAACGGGAGAAGCGAACACCGAGGCGCGGTAGCGGTCCTACCAAACTGGGAGGCATGGAGGAGCCGCCACGGCCTCCCACTCACATTCAGGATGACACAAGTGATCACCGGACACGGCGTGTTCGGTGAGTTCCTGAAGAGAATAAGGCGAGAGACGACAGACACCTGCCACCACTGCGGAGAGGGCAGGGACACAGCGCAGCACACCCTGGAGCTCTGTCCGGCGTGGGAGCTGCCCCGCTACACCCTGCGGCACGCCATAGGAGAAACGTTGACACCCTCAGCGATTGTAGAAGCGATGTTGAGAGGGTCACAGGAATACGAGGCCGTCCGCCTCTTCTGCGAGCGAGTTATGCTCGCGAAGGAGCGAGCGGAAAGGGAGAGAAAAAAAAAACTCTCACCCCTGCAGGATAAGACGATGGAGAAGGATGGCAGTCAGACGACCCAGAGCCGCCCCGCCACCACCCCAACGGACTACGACCAGAAGAAGTGACAGCGCTAGGGGCAACGACCTCCCCCTAACGCCTACTCAATAGCCGGCTCGAACAAGAGAACGCGAGAAGGGGGTGCAATTGAAGTTAATTCATAAGAGGTTCCTGGAGCACCCCTGTCACGCGCATAAGATGTTCATCGTGGTGTTTTAGTCGGTAGGAGTCCGACACTACTCTGCCGTTACGCGATTATTGCAGCAGCGGAGTGTCCATGAGGATTTCTCCACGTACAAAAAAAAAAAAAAAAAGTTCGCGGAACACGTGAACGTCTAGAATCTGCCGGAGGTCGTCGACCAAACTGGTTTCCGGCGGGCCCCCGGAACGCTAAGAAATCGTCGATCTACAAAGCGATAGTTTCGCATTGGCCAGGGTGATTCAATGGAAAACAAGCTTAACGAACGATTTTCCTCGTTGACGCATCGCAGAAAACCAGATCTCGCGTGCGTCGTCAAGAATGGTAACACGATTCGTTGGAATCGTGCCATCCAGACTTCCTATCCTTTCACCGGTAATTCCTTACGTTCTTGAAATAGAACACGTGAAAAAGACGTTGATAATAGTATAACTATGGTATCGCGATTTCCAACTATTTTTATCTCGTCGCAAACTGGTTACAGGTATCTCCCCCACTCCCGTACGACACGATATTTACATATGCATTTACATATACAACGCGATACCTGGGTTTTCTTGATTCAATAAACACAGTTGTTTCGTGCAAGTTATCAGATATTATATTGTGGTTTTAAAGAAACAAATTGCCGCGATGCGATACGTTATCACAGCTGAGAAAATGGAAATCTCCGTGCAAGTGGAAGATTCTGTCGTCGAGAATATTTATTGCGACCTGCATGGAAAACAAACAGGCTTTCGAGAAGCCTGGTTTAAACTACGTGCACGTGACTTGAACAGATATGTACATATGCATATAAATTGTCTCCTATAGAAGGTGGTTAATTCTAGACATCGAAAGGAACGTCTTTAATGAAAACATGTATTGATTTGTTATACGATCAACATGATTATTGACCATTTCGATCTGACCGAGCTGAAAATGTCTATCGCGTAACAGGGTAAATTCGAACATAAAGAAACTATGTAGGATCGTTCGTTACGTATAACTCAAAAATTCAAATAAGACAAATTGCACATAAAGTGTCACTTACTTTTGTTTGTCTGTGAGGTTCCATCGTTCGAGTTCCGGAACGGTACACCAGTGTTCAGCTGGCAATAGCGTGATGAAGAACTGCGTGAAGTAGAGGAACGCGTAGACGAAGGTGAAGGGCAGGAGCATGGTGAAAAGGAACCATTGATAGCGGCTGGCCTCGCCAACGTACGGTAGTATGTCGTCGAAGGTTTCGATCTTCGGACGTTCGCCCTCCTCGGCTTTTACGGACTCCACCATGACTGTCATTATCTCGATATCTGCGAATCAATGATCCTCGATCACCTACTTAACTCGAATTACACGTTACGAGGAAACTAAGTTCAAGGTGAATGGGGTATTATTAGGTCGTCGAATAAATTCGTGTTGCAATGCGTTCATACCTTTTTATGTGTTTTACGAATACAGATCGATAAACGATCAAGGTGATCGATCTTATGATATACAGTGGCTCACGGAAGTACTCGAACACTTTCATATCACGAAACGTTCTATAATTTCGTTAGCACTCTAACGAGATACGATTATCGAGATTATAATAGTAAAATTTGGAATCAATCTGAGATTGTATATTGAAGTTACATGAGACAATGTATATATATTTCGCAAATATATATGTTAAATGAAAAATTAATATGTATATAACACATGATGATGATTTTACTACGTACATCGTGGCTTATTATTCTTATTAATTTAGCGAATAATTGACTGCTCAAATACTCTGGTAATTTTTATATATAAAATAACAATAATATATGTTTCCAATAAATATATGTAATTTCTATATACACGTTTAGATCTGTTTCAAATTTTCTCAATGTAATTACGACGATCGTGTCTCACTTCAGTGTCAATGAAATTTCAAAGTGTCTCGTATAAAAATCACCAAAGGTTTGTTTAAGAGCCCGAGTACTTTCATGTAAGCGACTGTTGTTTTAGTAGCAAGTTCTCTTATGTCTATCTCTTCGTTACATTTAGCCGGATAATTTCTCATGTTTATCAACGTGTTATGATCTTTCTCTTATTAAGCGGAGAAATCTCTTCTTCGCTAAATTTTCTTAAACGGGTTCAAGGTGAGGTGAACCACATTGTTGAAATCAAGATGAAGAAGATGAAATCTAAAGTCGAGATGAAAGGAAGTAGATGTTTGTATTGTCTAGATATATTGCCATGCTACTTTTTGACACGATAATATCTTAGGTAAAGGCTAATTCAAGGTGATACAGAGTGTACTGGAAAAAGTGATTTGAATTTGCTAGAGAGGAAGAGAAAAGGAAAGATCCTTGAACATTTTTGCAAGGTTATTGCAAAATGGAGGATACTATCGAAGGCTTATTGCTGTCACTTGTACGTTCTAACTGGAGTGTCCTTTAAATAATTTGCTTCTTATTAGATCCTTTTTGCAAATAGGAAGATAATATTTTTGGGACGTGAGGATTGTTAAATAAAAATGTAATGTAATCAGATGTAAATTGTCATTGGAATAGAAGAGTTTGTTTAGAAGAAATGATCATGAAATACACAAAATGTATCGTGCGTAATGTGTAAATAATAATTAATTCCAAAGACAATTAATGAAAATTTTAAATAATAGAGCACCATACCTCCGGTTCCTGCTTATTTTGACACTGTGCAGAATGTCACACGATTGTTGCCTTTTTTTTTTTAAGATTATTCAGTTAAGAAACAAGCACCAATAAAAATGCAATTATAGTTAATTATTAAAAAATCCAAGTAGGTATTACATAAATAAAATTATCAAGGAAGATATTTATCGTAAAGATTGTGTGCTTATGAAAGAAGTAAACGAAATTATTGTAGCTCCATAGTAATTTGTATTAATCTTTGAATCTTGTTTAAATAAAATTTTCGATAAAAATTTGATTCTATCAGTGAACGATTACTACAGTTAATTACTGGATAATTAAAACAAGTAAGTAAAATTATTGTTACAATAATCCCGACAAATTCGTGATATTATTCAACTAGAATCGTTAAGAAAAAATTCGACACCATTAGCGAACGCCATTTTACTTTTACTTCACGAAGGCCAACGTTATAAACGTTGAATCAAGAGCAATCATTTTCAATATAAAATATACGCGCGAAAGCTTTTGCTCCCTTTGATAATTGAATCCTTAATTTGCCGCCAATTAAACTCTTTCCCAACCACCTTCGTCTTCTAAGAAACCTTTCATACCCCAAAGAGAAATCCCCTTTTGCACAAACTCGCTTTTTTTCAACCATTGTACAACATGATATGATATTTACACCGTGCAATTTACACGATTCAGATCTCAATCTCAATCTCGATGATTAAATCGATTATAAAATCGTTCCTGCAAGTTTTAAGTGATTAATTATTTCTTTATTTGATGAAATATTATTTATTATTTAAATATCGTTAATTTACTGGCGTTCAATGAAATTTCTCGTAGAATTAAGTTCGTTTAAAATATTATTAATTTAATGACATTTTTTGTAAGATAATTGCGGTTAGATTTGATCTTTCACGAAATCTACGAGATGATCGCGTTCGATTAATCACCGACGTAGCGCATATGTAAAACATTTAAAACAGTCCATACATAGATGTTTCATAAGTGTAGATGGTTATTTATTACGGTTCTGTGTAATTAATGTTCGTTGCGATTACCACGAACTTAGATAAAAAAAAGAGTATTAATGACGAGAGAACCGAAAGTGACCAGTCCGTGACATAACTGTTATTTTCTAGGGGCTTGGTAACATTTGCATAAATTATTTCGCGTATACTGTAACGCACTTTACGTTACAACGGTATGTCGATGGACACGAGAAAAGAATTTTTCTGCCACAAATTGAATGGCATTTTTGGCGATAATGATTGTGTGGAATGATGATTACTTTAATTGAGATTCTAATCGAGATTCAAGTGATATATGAAGTTTGTACTTTCCAATAGGATAAATCGAGAAAAATGTCTTCGAAAGAGAATATGCTATTTTTGAATATACCATGTTTTAATAAGTCTAACAAATTCTGGATCTTTTAATTTAATTCACTGTTAAGGAAATTCGAGGATTTGGGAATACAAATTATTTGCTATATTTCCATATAATAGTTATACACCTATATTCCTCTCTAAGGACGTCTTGCACGCACGCTGGTTGCCAACCGACTAGCCTAGATTCTTCTAACATCTGGCAACAGTCTTTTGTCTCCACTGAGTCCTTGACGCCCTCTAACCCTTACACACACACTCTCATGTACAGTGTAAATGTATCACTTCCCTAACACGCCTCCTTACATTTATACTGTACACTTAATTTTATTTACATACTTGTCGAATTAACAAAATATTTAACATTTATCGCTTTCTTTACATTTCTCTTATTTTACATTCATCCATGACCTAAACCTTTCAAATTTCTCTCTACACAGTGCCTTCGTAAAAATATCCGCAGTGTTTTCTTCTGTACTTACTTTTATTATGTTTATCTTATTTTCCTTTACGTACTCGTGAACGTAGTGGTAATGAACTTCGATGTGTTTAGAATTTTTTGTAAAAGTTCCGTATTTTGCTATACTCATTACTCCAGAGTTATCCTCATAGATTTTTACAGGGTTATCGTCTACATTTACATCGAAGATTTTCATTAGTTCTCTGATAGTCATTACCGCTTCCGATAGAGCTACATACTCTGCATACGTCGAGGCTTTTGTCACACACCTTTGTTTTTTAGACTTCCATCCAATTACATTTCCATACAATCTAATTACATACCCAGAAGTCGATTTCCTATCTATATGATCTCCTGCCCAATCAGCGTCCACATAACAATCTATCGTTTCGCATTTTTCATTTCTTTTATAATGTAGCCCTAAATCTCTAGCCCGGTACAAATATTTCAATATTCGCAAGGTATATTTAAAATGTGTCTCGTTACAACAATCTTGAAATCTACTCAGATAATTCACACTATAACTTATATCGGGTCTGGTATTTACACTAATATACAGCAATGCGCCAATTAAATTCTTGTATCCAATGTCCTCTCTATTTATCTCAGCTTTTTCAATTTTTAAGTTGCTCTCCATAGGTGTACAGTACAATTTGCTGTTATGTAATTTATATTTGTTTGCTAATGATTCTATGTATTTCTTTTGGCTTAATCTCATTTCATTTTTTAAATAATCATACTCTATATTTATTCCAAGATATTCTTTTACTTCACCTAAATCTTTCATTTCAAATTTATCAGTTAATAATTTTTTTTACACTTTGTATCTTCCCTTTGTTTTTACTACAAATCAACAAATCGTCTACGTATATTAACAAATAAACAACATTTTCTCCCTCTCCATAAGTATATAGGCACAGCTCTATATTGTTCTTTTTAAAACCTAATCTCGTCACATACTTATCAAAACACTCATACCAGTCCCTCGGACTTTCTTTTAACCCATAAAGCGCTTTCGATAATTTACAAACTCTATTCGTTCCGTCCGCATATCCCTTTGGTTGATTTACATATACCTCCGAGGTTACTTCACCATTTAAAAAGGCAGTTTCTACATCCATTTGCTCAATTATTAATCCATTTTGACAACAATATGATAGCAATATCTTAAAGGTCTGATTACTCGCCACTGGAGAATATATGTCATCGGCTACGTTTCTTTGTTGAAATCCCCTTACCACTAATCTAGCCTTATACCTGTCCTCTGATTTTTTCGTGTAAACCCATTTTACATCTAATACTTCTTTGCCTGTTACCCTTTCTACCAATTTCCAAGTTTTATTCTTATAGAGACATTCTATTTCCTTATCCATAGCCTGTTTCCAAACTTCATTATTTTCGCAACAAATCGCTTCCTCAAATGTACGAGGGATATCTACTTTACAATAATTTGCATGAATCTCGCAAATATTTTCCTTTTCTGGATACCTTACTGGAGTTTTCTTAATACGTGTAGATCTCCTAGGAGTGTTTGAGCTTTCAATACTACTATTATTTTCATCTTTCCTACCTTCTAACTCTTCCTTATCCATACCATCCAATGAATAGTTATCTTCGCTATCATTTCTATCTGCCTCTAATGAATTTTCCTCAAAACCGATACATTTAGTGTCTGTCTCAATGACCTCTACATGTCTAGCTATTGTTATTTTCCCACCTAATAAGACTCTGTATCCTACTTCACTATATCCTAATAGAATTCCCATATCTGCCTTCTTGTCCCATTTGGAAACTCTTTTTTGTTCTGGCCTTCTTACAAAAACTTTACTACCATATAGATGTAGATTTTTAACATTTGGTTTTTTCCCGAAGAATATTTCAAAAGGTGTCTTTCTTTCTATAGTATTCGCTAATATTCGATTTTTCAAGTATGCCGCTGTACAAACTATTTCCGGCCAGTACCTTTTATGTACTTTCGCTTCCGCTAACAAGCAACGCGCCATGTCCATCACTGTTCTATTATACCTTTCCGCTGTCCCGTTTAATTCATGTACGTATGTTGGGCAATTATTTATTCTTATACCTTTATCCCTAGCAAATTTATAAATTCGATTATTTAAATATTCTTTACCATTATCGCATCTTAATATTTTTAACCTCTTGCCCGTTAAATTTTCGGCTTCATTTACGAACTGTAGGAAAGAATCAAAGACCTCATCTTTTGATTTTATACAATAGATCCTAGCTATTTTACTATAATCATCGATAAATGAAATGAAATATTTTTCTCCATTGAATCCGGTGGTCTTAAAGGGACCACATACGTCCGTATGAATAATTTCCATTATTTCCCTAGCCTTAGTTCGATTATTTTTGAAAGGTAAGTTATGCATTTTGCTTTCTATACACACCCTACATTTCAAAAGTTCCTTTTCAAATTCATTCGGTATGCCAGTCACTAGCTGCTCTTTACCCAAAATCTCTAAATATTTAAAATTTACGTGTCCTAGCATCCTATGCCATCTTTCCTTTTTACTCATACCACTACGTTCGGCGCTGTTTACTAAGTGCTTCTTCCCTTTCAATATACTTTTTATTCTATATGTCCCATTTTCTTTGAACGCTACAGCTGTAAGTTTATTATCCTCATCTATTATTTTCGCAATATTTCCTTTGGAAATAACCGTATTCTTATTGTCTGTTAGTTTACCTAAACTAATCAAATTTGCGGACATTTCTTTCGCGTAAAATACTTTCCTCATATTTATTTTATTTTGTTTTCCGAATGCTTCAAAATAACTTATAACATTCCCAACTTTTGTCGCTTTTATCGGTCTATTATCGCCTAAATATATATTTACCGGTTCTTTTAGGTCGATAGATTTATCGAAATAATTTATATTATTAATTATGTGATCAGTATAACCGCTATCTAATAGCCACACTATTTCGTTCTTACTTATCTCATTCGTCTCACTGCTGTTTGCTGCGTGCGCCGTTGCTATCCATATGCCTGCTCTTGAGTTTCCATGCTCGCCCGTGCCGGTTGTTGATTGACGATGAAAGTTTACACGTCCTCTGCTCGTATTGCCTTTGTTCCCTCTTCCTCTGTTTCGACCACGTGTTGGCCCATGCCAATAGCCGTTACTGCTTTCCGCTTGGACGCCATTTTGACACTCTCTCGCAAAGTGTCCTAATCTTCCACATCTGAAGCATCCTTCCTTTTTTGCAGAAAAGGCGTTGGTTTGCCTTTCTCCTCCATTGGATTTATTTTTCTTCTCTGCTACCTCTATTTTATTTTTTACATACGCTACCGTTTGATCCTCTTCTTTCAATGCGTCTATTATGTCCGCTATGTAGCTGTATTCTTCGGGTAACGTATTCAGCACGTAATTCAGCTTTTCCCTCTCACTTACTTGTGCGCCCGCACTTTTTAATTCATTGATTAATTTTTCGAAATCGTTAAAGAATGATGCTGAATCACTGTAGTTCTCCAGTCTTATGTTTTCCAATCTCCTTCTGCATACGATCTGCAGTGCCGTCGACTCTTTCAAGTACATTTCATCGAACCTTTTTATTATATCATACGCCGTTTTTCCTTCCCTAACATACTCCAATTGTCTGTTCGATATTGCACTATAAATTATATTAATCGCCTTCAAATCCTTTTTGTCCCAGTCTTCATCGTCTCTTTCGTTCTTCACTCTAGTTGTAACAACCTCGCATTCCTTATATTTGAGAAACATCGTGATTCTTTGCTTCCACATTCCATAATCCTCACCATCGAATATAGGTATCATGATTTCCGATCTCTCCATTTTAATTGATTCTTCTTTTTTTCTTTTCTTACTCAAGCGTTCCTGCGTGCTCGAAGTATATTTTTTTCTGAAAGTTTTTTTTCTTTACTCAAAACTCACTCGCAAGATAGTAACCACGCACTAAATATCTTGCAAAACTAGTAACCACGCTCTGCTACCATGTTAAGGAAATTCGAGGATTTGGGAATACAAATTATTTGCTATATTTCCATATAATAGTTATACACCTATATTC
>NW_022885408.1:0-12024 GCF_011952205.1 Bombus bifarius
TACAATCTAATTACATACCCAGAAGTCGATTTCCTATCTATATGATCTCCTGCCCAATCAGCGTCCACATAACAATCTATCGTTTCGCATTTTTCATTTCTTTTATAACGTAGCCCTATCTCTAGTCCGGTACAAATATTTCAATATTCGCAAGGCATATTTAAAATGTGTCTCGTTACAACAATCTTGAAATCTACTCAGATAATTCACACTATAACTTATATCGGGTCTGGTATTTACACTAATATACAGCAATGCGCCAATTAAATTCTTGTATCCAATGTCCTCTCTATTTATCTCAGCTTTTTCAATTTTTAAGTTGGTCTCCATAGGTGTACAGTACAATTTGCTGTTATGTAATTTATATTTGTTTGCTAATGATTCTATGTATTTCTTTTGGCTTAATCTCATTTCATTTTTTAAATAATCATACTCTATATTTATTCCAAGATATTCTTTTACTTCACCTAAATCTTTCATTTCAAATTTATCAGTTAATAATTTTTTTTTTACACTTTGTATCTTCCCTTTGTTTTTACTACAAATCAACAAATCGTCTACGTATATTAACAAATAAACAACATTTTCTCCCTCTCCATAAGTATATAGGCACAGCTCTATATTGTTCTTTTTAAAACCTAATCTCGTCACATACTTATCAAAACACTCATACCAGTCCCTCGGACTTTCCTTTAACCCATAAAGCGCTTTCGATAATTTACAAACTCTATTCGTTCCGTCCGCATATCCCTTTGGTTGATTTACATATACCTTCGAGGTTACTTCACCATTTAAAAAGGCAGTTTCTACATCCATTTGCTCAATTATTAATCCATTTTGACAACAATATGATAGCAATATCTTAAAGGTCTGATTACTCGCCACTGGAGAATATATGTCATCGGCTACGTTTCTTTGTTGAAATCCCCTTACCACTAATCTAGCCTTATACCTGTCCTCTGATTTTTTCGTGTAAACCCATTTTACATCTAATACTTCTTTGCCTTTTACCCTTTCTACCAATTTCCAAGTTTTATTCTTATAGAGACATTCTATTTCCTTATCCATAGCCTGTTTCCAAACTTCATTATTTTCGCAACAAATCGCCTCCTCAAATGTACGAGGGATATCTACTTTACAATAATTTGCATGAATCTCGCAAATATTTTCCTTTTCTGGATACCTTACTGGAGTTTTCTTAATACGTGTAGATCTCCTAGGAGTGTTTGAGCTTTCAATACTACTATTATTTTCATCTTTCCTACCTTCTAACTCTTCCTTATCCATACCAACCAATGAATAGTTATCTTCGCTATCATTTCTATCTGCCTCTGATGAATTTTCCTCAAAACCGATACATTTAGTGTCTGTCTCTATGACCTCTACATGTCTAGCTATTGTTATTTTCCCACCTAATAAGACTCTGTATCCTACTTCACTATATCCTAATAGAATTCCCATATCTGCCTTCTTGTCCCATTTGGAAACTCTTTTTCGTTCTGGCCTTCTTACAAAAACTTTACTTCCATATAGATGTAGATTTTTAACACTTGGTTTTCTCCCGAAGAATATTTCAAAAGGTGTCTTTCTTTCTATAGTATTCGCTAATATTCGATTTTTCAAGTATGCCGCTGTACAAACTATTTCCGGCCAGTACCTTTTATGTACTTTCGCTTCCGCTAACAAGCAACGCGCCATGTCCATCACTGTTCTATTATACCTTTCCGCTGTCCCGTTTAATTCATGTACGTATGTTGGGCAATTATTTATTCTTATACCTTTATCCCTAGCAAATTTATAAATTCGATTATTTAAATATTCTTTACCATTATCGCATCTTAATATTTTTAACCTCTTGCCCGTTAAATTTTCGGCTTCATTTACGAACTGTACGAAAGAATCAAAGACCTCATCTTTTGATTTTATACAATAGATCCTAGCTATTTTACTATAATCATCGATAAATGAAATGAAATATTTTTCTCCATTGAATCCGGTGGTCTTAAAGGGACCACATACGTCCGTATGAATAATTTCCATTATTTCCCTAGCCTTAGTTCGATTATTTTTGAAAGGTAAGTTATGCATTTTGCTTTCTATACACACCCTACATTTCAAAAATTCCTTTTCAAATTCATTCGGTATGCCAGTCACTAGCTGCTCTTTACCCAAAATCTCTAAATATTTAAAATTTACGTGTCCTAGCATCCTATGCCATCTTTCCTTTTTACTCATACCACTACGTTCGGCGCTGTTTACTAAGTGCTTCTTCCCTTTCAATATACTTTTTATTCTATATGTCCCATTTTCTTTGAACGCTACAGCTGTAAGTTTATTATCCTCATCTATTACTTTCGCAATATTTCCTTTGGAAATAACCGTATTCTTATTGTCTGTTAGTTTACCTAAACTAATCAAATTTGCGGACATTTCTTTCGCGTAAAATACTTTCCTCATATTTATTTCATTTTGTTTTCCGAATGCTTCAAAATAACTTATAACATTCCCAACTTTTGTCGCTTTTATCGGTCTATTATCGCCTAAATATATATTTACCGGTTCTTTTAGGTCGATAGATTTATCGAAATAATTTATATTATTAATTATGTGATCGGTACAACCGCTATCTAATAGCCACACTATTTCGTTCTTACTTATCTCATTCGTCTCACTGCTGTTTGCTGCGTGCGCCGTTGCTATCCATATGCCTGCTCTTGAGTTTCCATGCTCGCCCGTGCCGGTTGTTGATTGACGATGAAAGTTTCCACGTCCTCTGCTCGTATTGCCTTTGTTCCCTATTCCTCTGTTTCGACCACGTGTTGGCCCATGCCAATAGCCGTTACTGCTTTCCGCTTGGACGCCATTTTGACACTCTCTCGCAAAGTGTCCTAATCTACCACATCTGAAGCATCCTTCCTTTTTTGCAGAAAAGGCGTTGGTTTGCCTTTCTCCTCGATTGGATTTATTTTTCTTCTCTGCTATCTCTATTTTATTTTTCACATA
The DNA here is from genome assembly GCF_011952205.1 of Bombus bifarius. Classification (NCBI taxonomy): domain Eukaryota; kingdom Metazoa; phylum Arthropoda; class Insecta; order Hymenoptera; family Apidae; genus Bombus; species Bombus bifarius. Next base: position 3,004 of record NW_022885408.1, read on the forward strand.
CGCTACCGTTTGATTCTCTTCTTTCAATGCGTCTATTATGTCCGCTATGTAGCTGTATTCTTCGGGTAACGTATTCAGCATGTAATTCAGCTTTTCCCTCTCACTTACTTGTGCGCCCGCACTTTTTAATTCATTGATTAATTTTTCGAAATCGTTAAAGAATGATGCTGAATCACTGTAGTTCTCCAGTCTTATGTTTTCCAATCTCCTTCTGCATACGATCTGCAGTGCCGTCGACTCTTTCAAGTACATTTCATCGAACCTTTTTATTATATCATACGCCGTTTTTCCTTCCCTAACATACTCCAATTGTCTGTTCGATATTGCACTATAAATTATATTAATCGCCTTCAAATCCTTTTTGTCCCAGTCTTCATCGTCTCTTTCGTTCTTCATTCTAGTTGTAACAACCTCGCATTCCTTATATTTGAGAAACATCGTGATTCTTTGCTTCCACATTCCATAATCCTCACCATCGAATATAGGTATCATGATTTCCGATCTCTCCATTTTAATTGATTCTTCTTTTTTTTCTTTTCTTACTCAAGCGTTCCTACGTGCTCGAAATATTTTTTTTTTTTCTGAAAGTTTTTTTTCTTTACTGAAAACTCACTCGCAAGATCGTAACCACGCACTAAATATCTTGCAAAACTAGTAACCACGCTCTGCTACCATGTTAAGGAAATTCGAGGATTTGGGAATACAAATTATTGGCTATATTTCCATACAACAGTTATACATCTATATTCCTCTCTAAGAACGTCTTGCACGCACGCTGGTTGCCAACCGACTCTACTCTTCGGTTTCTCGATTAACTCTAACGACTCTACTCTTCGACGACTCGATTAGCTCTGTCTCTCGCAACACACACACTTTTCGACTCGCACACTCTGACCTTTCGGTCGTCCCACCTTGAAACCGTCCTTCTGATCTAACGTTGTCTATTGTTTTTCTTCTAACATCTGACAACAGTCTTTTGTCTCCACTGAGTCCTTGACGCCCTCTAACCCTTACACACACACTCTCATGTACAGTGTAAATGTATCACTTCCCTAACAAAAATGAAATGTAACAATGTATTAAATCTAGTCGGAAAATAAATGGCAGAGTCAGAAATATCGGCAAGTCGAATGACGAATTACTTCGTTTGCTGTTATGAGTGGATAGGAGGCTACTTAGGGCGAATACTGGCATTGTCGTGTTGTCGTCCCTTGATACGGCCATCATGCTTTCCTTGGAATTTGTTGCGCCATGCTGATCCCATTTTTTCCTAATCATTAGTCGGTTGAAAGAATATTCTTTATCCCATCTACTCCACCAATACTTTTTATACGGACAAAACTCGCCTCAATTGCTATCAGTTTAGTGGATAATTCTTCGTATGCGAGTGACGTGTTCCCTACCATCAAAATCCCGAACAACGCTTATTTAAGTACTTACGAGATAAGTTAGTGGGAAAGTTATTTGGAAGGATATTTCACAGGATATAATTTTTGAGATATGTGTAATTTTGTGTGTTACACACAAATTAGCCGCGTAATAGTGACACATATATGTGAGTATGAGTGTGTGTGGGAGGATGTGCGTGCGCAGCGTCTCGTAGAACAAAAGAACGGAGAAAATGATGGTGAGACAAAAAGAGTACTGAGACACGTTCAGTGTGTATCTACGAATATCTTGTAAATCACATATTAAATAAATATGAAACTATTTTAATATCATTTCTACGTGTAATGTGAGTGTTGCTATACGTTTATTTCGGCGACTAAGATCCACAATTCTCAACAATAGTAAGACTATTAAACTGTTATAAAAGTAATATAGAAACATGGTTTATTTAAAAATTATTTTCAATGTAATGTTTTGTCCATGATGAAGTATTTACTTCTAGAAAAAATCTATATCTTTTTCTTTTGTATACTCGTGACCTGGACACCGCTGTTACAGTGAAAATAGAACTTAGTGAAGCAAAAAAGTTAACGAAAAGGAGAGGTCCATATTATTGTGTCCTTGAATATAAATGTTGTTTTTGGGTCACAAGGTCTAGAAACAAAAGAGCTATAAGTAGACCTTTATTGCTGTTTCTTGTAACTTTCAGCTAGAGTTACACACCAAGGTTAATTTTTTGGTAATGTCCTTTGCTGTCAATGTATCAACCTGCTCCCTATTATATTTTATTATACTGTATCACTGCTAGAGTGAGGATCTGGATCAGCATATACTATACCTCTACTTCAGCTTACTTCAATATATATTTCTATTATAAATTTATCCATGCGTTCCTCTATCAGATAACTTCAACAGTCCAGAAGCACTTTTTCGGATGACAATATTATGATATCTACGTTAAATAGAAGATTTCATTACATAAGCAGTCAGCCTTAATAATTTCATAACTAATAATTCTCTAAATTTTTTGATGTTTGTATTCTTCTTTGTCGTAGTCTTATAAACTGTTAAAGCGTTTTTCTGTAATTCCCAAAAGAAGCTGAATGCCAAGTTTCCGTTTGAGTGCTTTTCTGATTGTAGTGGCATAAGAAACCACTTAATTCGAATAATCTATACTACACTTTATTGTATGCAAGAACAGCTAGTGGTTTCAATTTTCCAGATGATTATTGGCTCGTAAAAGCAGCATGAATGTTACAAAAGCAGCATAATGTAAATTAATATATACATTAAATTCTAAAAAAAAGCAATAATTTGTTTGGATAATACCTCTCCTGTTTTTTAAATAAATAAGTGCATAGTGTACCTCACAGATTCATAGAAGAAATAAAAAATAAGGGAACATCCACTAAATATTAAATAAAAGGATAACAAAATTAACATTGAATTTATATTGTTTCACAGCCAAAAACACAATTTTAAGAGAAAATTTAATTTTTTCCAGAAAGAAGACAATTTTTGTTTGTTCTATCTTCAGATTTGTTTTATATTATAATATAAAATTATACAAACGATCCTTTCAACTTTTGTTTTAGTATCATAAAAAATTTGAATATAGGGTTTATAATTATTCGCAGCAGTATATATGGTAACTAATAGAAGTGTAAAAAGGTGTATAAAAGTGAGAAAAATATAACTAGCAGAAGAGTTTGAAAACGTGTCAACAAGTATCTATGTATCAGAGTTATTTTGTTATGAAAGATATGGGCACACGATAACTCACTTATTATTAGCTTTACTTATGTTTTGAAATATTAATTTATACTTAAATAAAAAAAATATGCAAAAATATGCAGAAATATGCAGAAATATGCGAAACTTGATCTACATTATGTACGCTTTGAATATATTTTATATATGTTTTATATCCTTAAATACATAAAAAATTTACCAAATTAATTTTTATGTACATTTTGTGATAGACAAAAATTATACTATCACTACTGCACTAAAATAATATGTCGGAGGTGAAAGGAAAACTGGAGCCTTCCTTTTGCAATTTTGAGGAAGCCTTCTAATGCTTTAGCCTAGATTTTATCATAACTGTAATTAAGCAATTGTCATTTGTAATTGTTTGATATTTGTGAAAGCGAAAGTGGGTTCGAGGTGACAACTGGTCGCCGAACGTAGCCACGGTCACGGGATAAACGTTTTGCCTGACGAAGGTGTGGATCGGTTGTATTGTTCTCCCTAGAAATCACATAGAATTGTACTTTAGAGATGTCGATATAATGGGACACACGTTGTATTAGGAATCAATCTCCAGACAGAAACTGCCTAGTAACGGCGTTTGGATCTTTCTCGATGTTTCCAAAGAGTATACAACAAACTTTTGACAGAAACTGCCTAGCAACGACGATTGGAACCTTCTCGATGCCTCCAGCGAGCATATAACAAACAAATGCAGTCGTATAGCGAAAAAGATTTTCATCAGATATTCATTCGTGTGATCGCCTTGGAAAGTGATACATCGAGCAATTTACCGAGTGTCTCAGCAATCGTATTTTTGTGTTTAAAATTATTCTACGCATAGTAAAGAGTTATCCCATTGACCGTGGATTCGTTTGAACCCCGGAACATTGTTAATAGCGTTAATTAAATTCATTATTCGTAAAACCTATCAATCGTTAATCTCATTATTCGTTAAATTTATTATTCGTAAGACATATTATTCGTTCCTCTTATTGTTCGTTAAACTTATTATTCTTTAATCTAATTGTTAGTTAAACTTATCGTTTGTTAATCTTATCATTTATTAAACTCATTATTCATAATATTTTGTAAAATCTTGTTTATTCGCGTAAATATATTCTCTGTTTCGTAAAACAATGGCTAATTCAAACGAAGAATCGTTACGCGCCTTAAATCCTAATGATAACCCGATATCAGAAGTGGGATCAAGCCCATGTGTCACCTTGGAACAACTCATGAAAATCATGGACCGGATAACTCAGCCGAGGGAGCAAAGACCGAGTACGGAACCTAAGGATGTAACGTTACCACGTTTTGACCCTGAAGGCACGGGCGCTGATCCATCCGCGTGGTGCTCATATACAGATGTGATTTTGAAAGACTACCCGATACAAGATAGTGCGTTACTTTCTGCTCTAAATCGCGCCCTAAAGGGGTCTGCTGCGCATTGGCTTTCACAAATAGTGCGCGGTGGAAAGCTTTCCTGGCCAACGTTTAAGGAACAATTCCTTTCGCGTTTTGGTGGCAGAAAGACAGCCGCCTCGGCGTTAATAAGGATATCCAGAGAACGACCGTCGGAGACCGAAACCCCAGGAGCTTATGGTAGTCGCCTCCGTTCCATATTGCAGATGAAGTTGCAAGATCTAACGATGCCCGAAGTAATCAATGCCTTTGCCCTTTATATGCCAAGCTCACAAAATCAACGCTTTCGACGACTAACGCTCGCAAATAATATCAAGACGGAGGACCAATTTTATGATGAAATGAGAGTTCTTCCTTACAACGATCAGCCGACATCTTCGTTAGGAAATTCATCGGGGGAACCTGAAGCCAAATTACGCGCCTTAAATCCTAATGATAACCCGACAAATATATAAATATTCAATTTTACTCATTTTACTGTACATAAAAAATTGTAAGCTGTAAAAGTCGTTTCATTTACGTTTCGTCCAAAAGAATAAATACGCGAGGATTTTCATAGGCAATTTTATGACATATACTTCCGAACATAAGAGACTGTTTTAGAATCAGGACATTAGTATTTCTGACGGCATCTTTCCAATAATTGTAATAATGCATTTCATTTTCTATGTCCATCGTGTGCTCAATAGTCGAGCGTGTTATAAACGCGAGCATTTCCGGAAGATCATTCGGACGGCCTCTTCGGCGCGGCAATCCCACTGAACGTGCCGCCGTGCCAAAATAGTGCACGGTGTCCGAGAAAGGTCGTCAGTGTCACGGTGACCGTGGGAATGCAGCGAAAGGATAATTATATCTCATATACCTTAGACATCAAAACAGGAAAACCATTATATTATTATTCCTGCGAAAAATGTACAAATCGACGTGTTATGTAAGACACATAAAATCCTAGAAATTAGACAACCAAGCTTAATTAGCAGTAAAACCGGGTGCATAATCACATACGATCATAATATCATGAAAATAGGAGGATCGCGTAAAAATATCTCTTACGAAACCAAATTTAAGAATAGTATATACAGCTTCGAAGAAACAGATGTTCCAATATTAGAGAAAATATTAGAAACAGCTCCAAAGGTAACTCACGATTTTAATCGATATAAAGCCAACCTCGATGCATTACAAACACAAATCAGTACCCTTCAATTTGAGCGACGCATAAATTCACTGAAGGAATATGGCATATCCACACTACAAATATTAGGAATCGTAGTCCTAGGATTAGGAACAATATATGTGTCGGAGATGAAAGAACACCGGAGCCTTTGGAATTTTTGATAATCCCGCAATATTGTAACCTAGAGTCTACTATAGCTGTAATTGAACAATTGTAGTTATTCAATCCGATTGTAATTGTTCGAGGGTTGTGATAATGAGCTTGGGCTCGAGGCGACAGTCAGTCGCCGAACGTAGCCGCGATCACGGGATGAACGCTTTGTCTAACAAAGGCATGGAATAATTCTATAGCTCTCCTTAAAAAGGAAATAGTTGTAACACTCGACAGTAAGCATTCCAACGGTCTCTGTCCCGTAGCTCGCCACACGCAGACCCTATTCTTCGAGTAAGATGATTGCCAGATGTCGATGCGTCTCCGCAGTAATGTTCAGCTAGCCCGAGGGCCCGTTATAAATCTTAAGGTTTAGTTAACTAAAGTCCTTCAAACAGACAAACAGTCTTTGTCCCAACTACGGGAAGATAGGGGAGACATATTTTTCAACGAGCGGCGTCTCCCACTAGCAACTTTCCCTCGAGGGCGGCTAGCATCTTTTTCTAACCACCGATATGGAGATTGATCAATTAGCAGCAACGCCAATTTCCCTTACTTTCTGAACGAAGGCTTTTCTCGACGATTCCGATGATCTCGTGTCCTTAGACACACCCCATTATAGTTTTCCTCTGTGGCATCATCGGGACGGGAAAGACATTCTTTCTCGCGATCTCATTGATGAAAGGAGTAACTCTTTACTACCAGTGAATATTACGCGTCCGACTTAGATTTTGTGAGTACGTTCATCTATCATCCCGTCGACCGCGGATTCGTTATTGAACCTAGGATCATTGTCATTAGTTTCTCGAGCACCTAATTACTGCGGTTACTTGTCCGGTTCTATAATAATCGTATTTGCACTAGTCAATGTCTTCTCCATTGCATAACGACAACGTGTAACCCAAACGAAGATTCGTTTCACGCCCCTAACCCTAATTCTAATGTAAACCCGACATATATTTTGTATGGCGCGTGCTATCATTTTGTTATCTCAAATTTATCTTCTATTTATATTTCTTTACATAATTTTCACAATATATTTATGAATTAGATGTATTTTCATAACCTACTACTAGCGTTCTACTAGCGAGTTTTCACATGCTCAATGAGATATGTAGTATAGGAAGTGTATAAATATATATTTTTTATGTATCTTCAAACACGAGCTAGAATATCGAGCATGTTATCATTTTCCTGTGGATTGTAAAATGATCAACCGTGGTTGATAAATTAACAAATTGTAAAAATTTGTCGATTTGTACTACGAGTGCGGAGTGCGAGTAGTAACGATAGTGAACACACAATTGAATACCCAAACGACAAAACTCCTGAGCTTTATACTTATTTTTACGTGGGTCCAAACTTTATCGATACGATATAGGCTCCGACCGCTCTGGGTTATTTAAAATATATGTCGGGTTAAAATCGGAATTTTGGGCGCGTGACAACTTTTCGCGTGGACTAGCCATCGTTTCACAAAGCCGAGATTATATGTACGCGTATATACAAGACTATCACAAAGCTTAACAAATAATTAAGTCTAACGAATAATAAATTTGATGAACAATGAAGTTAATAAATAATAAATTATACGAATAATTAAGTTTAACAGATAATAAGTCTAATGAATAATAAGCTTAACGAATAGTAAGATTAATGAATAATATGATTTACGAATAATGAATTTAATGTACACTATTAACAATGTGTTTGTTGGGTTCAAACGAATCCACAGCCAACGAGATAACTCTTTACTAAGCGTAAAAATAATCTTAGGCGCAAAATACGATTGACGAAAATGCTCGAGGTGTCACTCTCCAAGGCAATCGCACGAATGCCGGCCTCGTCTGAAATTTTATACGCACTCGTTAGAAGCATCGAGAAAGTTCCGAACGCCGTTGCTAGGCAGTTTCTGCTTGGAGTTTGGTTATTGATACAATGTATGTCCCATTGTATCGGCACCTCCGAGGCAACATCACACGTGGCTAGGCCCGCTCTCGAGGCCGCATGCCGCCACAACCACATTTCTCGGAAAACACATACAACCACTCCAGACCTCCGTTAGATAAAACATCTATCCCGTGACCGTGGCTACGTTCAGCGACCGATTGTCACCTCGAACCCAATCTCGCTTATTACAAATCTTAAGCAATTACAACTATAATAAAATCTAGGCTAAGGTACTAGAGGATGTTCCCAAAATTTCCAAGGATCCTTTCCCCAAGGACCCAAAATTTCCTTTTGATCGGTACCCTCTCAACGGGGGGAGTATGTTACGTCGCGTAACACTCTACCTAGCCGAGGCCACACACCGCGGGCAATGTGGCAACCAGATGTCTTCGGATACTCGCAGCGTATCCTCCATAGTTTCAAGGACCTTCCATAAATCTCATAGATTTCCTAGGCAAGGTCCTTCAAACAAAACAAACATCTGGTTCGGAAGAATTTCCAAAGACTATTGTCTACCACGGCTTAACTAAGGAAAGTTGGTTTTTCGCACGTACGCTGCAACTGTCCTCCCACTAACCACTTTCTCTCGAGGGCGGTTAAGACCCTTCGTTTAACCAACTAGAAACGAAGCCTATTCCCTCACTCTCCTAAATAACATCGGCACCAACAAATCCGATGGTCCCGTGCGCTAGACACACCCATCCTTAGCTTTCCTCCGACACATCATCGTCTCCCAGTACAGTACTGATTTTACATCCTTCGAACGGTCAACATCCTTCCACCGGGTATACACACCCGCAGATCAGTCACTCGCTCATCTCGTACATACGCATCAGCGTAACTGTCTTCGTTATAAGTTGTTGGAATAAACGGTGAAATATAACTTACTACTGTGTCATATTCATTTAACCACCTCTGTTATCTTAATCGAAACAGGGGAACGACTACTTCGCGGCGTCGATTCACCGAATCGTAGCGAGAATTTACGCCTCTCGCTGACGCGTTTTCCTCGCGACCGCGTCTCTCCGCGAACGGTCGTAACAAATCGATAATATTGTATTTGTTGCATAGTATTATAAGCATTAACTCTAGTATTTACTAGTTCATTACATGTCTAGCATATATGTTTATATTTATATGTAACTCTCCAAGTTGATTGATTAAAATATATTTATATATAC
>NW_022885409.1:0-15474 GCF_011952205.1 Bombus bifarius
CACTATTTCGTTCTTACTTATCTCATTCGTCTCACTGCTGTTTGCTGCGTGCGCCGTTGCTATCCATATGCCTGCTCTTGAGTTTCCATGCTCGCCCGTGCCGGTTGTTGATTGACGATGAAAGTTTCCACGTCCTCTGCTCGTATTGCCTTTGTTCCCTATTCCTCTGTTTCGACCACGTGTTGGCCCATGCCAATAGCCGTTACTGCTTTCCGCTTGGACGCCATTTTGACACTCTCTCGCAAAGTGTCCTAATCTACCACATCTGAAGCATCCTTCCTTTTTTGCAGAAAAGGCGTTGGTTTGCCTTTCTCCTCGATTGGATTTATTTTTCTTCTCTGCTATCTCTATTTTATTTTTCACATACGCTACCGTTTGATTCTCTTCTTTCAATGCGTCTATTATGTCCGCTATGTAGCTGTATCTTCGGGTAACGTATTCAGCATGTAATTCAGCTTTTCCCTCTCACTTACTTGTGCGCCCGCACTTTTTAATTCATTGATTAATTTTTCGAAATCGTTAAAGAATGATGCTGAATCACTGTAGTTCTCCAGTCTTATGTTTTCCAATCTCCTTCTGCATACGATCTGCAGTGCCGTCGACTCTTTCAAGTACATTTCATCGAACCTTTTTATTATATCATACGCCGTTTTTCCTTCCCTAACATACTCCAATTGTCTGTTCGATATTGCACTATAAATTATATTAATCGCCTTCAAATCCTTTTTGTCCCAGTCTTCATCGTCTCTTTCGTTCTTCATTCTAGTTGTAACAACCTCGCATTCCTTATATTTGAGAAACATCGTGATTCTTTGCTTCCACATTCCATAATCCTCACCATCGAATATAGGTATCATGATTTCCGATCTCTCCATTTTAATTGATTCTTCTTTTTCTTCTTTTCTTACTCAAGCGTTCCTACGTGCTCGAAATATTTTTTTTTTTTCTGAAAGTTTTTTTTCTTTACTGAAAACTCACTCGCAAGATCGTAACCACGCACTAAATATCTTGCAAAACTAGTAACCACGCTCTGCTACCATGTTAAGGAAATTCGAGGATTTGGGAATACAAATTATTGGCTATATTTCCATACAACAGTTATACATCTATATTCCTCTCTAAGAACGTCTTGCACGCACGCTGGTTGCCAACCGACTCTACTCTTCGGTTTCTCGATTAACTCTAACGACTCTACTCTTCGACGACTCGATTAGCTCTGTCTCTCGCAACACACACACTTTTCGACTCGCACACTCTGACCTTTCGGTCGTCCCACCTTGAAACCGTCCTTCTGATCTAACGTTGTCTATTGTTTTTCTTCTAACATCTGACAACAGTCTTTTGTCTCCACTGAGTCCTTGACGCCCTCTAACCCTTACACACACACTCTCATGTACAGTGTAAATGTATCACTTCCCTAACAAAAATGAAATGTAACAATGTATTAAATCTAGTCGGAAAATAAATGGCAGAGTCAGAAATATCGGCAAGTCGAATGACGAATTACTTCGTTTGCTGTTATGAGTGGATAGGAGGCTACTTAGGGCGAATACTGGCATTGTCGTGTTGTCGTCCCTTGATACGGCCATCATGCTTTCCTTGGAATTTGTTGCGCCATGCTGATCCCATTTTTTCCTAATCATTAGTCGGTTGAAAGAATATTCTTTATCCCATCTACTCCACCAATACTTTTTATACGGACAAAACTCGCCTCAATTGCTATCAGTTTAGTGGATAATTCTTCGTATGCGAGTGACGTGTTCCCTACCATCAAAATCCCGAACAACGCTTATTTAAGTACTTACGAGATAAGTTAGTGGGAAAGTTATTTGGAAGGATATTTCACAGGATATAATTTTTGAGATATGTGTAATTTTGTGTGTTACACACAAATTAGCCGCGTAATAGTGACACATATATGTGAGTATGAGTGTGTGTGGGAGGATGTGCGTGCGCAGCGTCTCGTAGAACAAAAGAACGGAGAAAATGATGGTGAGACAAAAAGAGTACTGAGACACGTTCAGTGTGTATCTACGAATATCTTGTAAATCACATATTAAATAAATATGAAACTATTTTAATATCATTTCTACGTGTAATGTGAGTGTTGCTATACGTTTATTTCGGCGACTAAGATCCACAATTCTCAACAATAGTAAGACTATTAAACTGTTATAAAAGTAATATAGAAACATGGTTTATTTAAAAATTATTTTCAATGTAATGTTTTGTCCATGATGAAGTATTTACTTCTAGAAAAAATCTATATCTTTTTCTTTTGTATACTCGTGACCTGGACACCGCTGTTACAGTGAAAATAGAACTTAGTGAAGCAAAAAAGTTAACGAAAAGGAGAGGTCCATATTATTGTGTCCTTGAATATAAATGTTGTTTTTGGGTCACAAGGTCTAGAAACAAAAGAGCTATAAGTAGACCTTTATTGCTGTTTCTTGTAACTTTCAGCTAGAGTTACACACCAAGGTTAATTTTTTGGTAATGTCCTTTGCTGTCAATGTATCAACCTGCTCCCTATTATATTTTATTATACTGTATCACTGCTAGAGTGAGGATCTGGATCAGCATATACTATACCTCTACTTCAGCTTACTTCAATATATATTTCTATTATAAATTTATCCATGCGTTCCTCTATCAGATAACTTCAACAGTCCAGAAGCACTTTTTCGGATGACAATATTATGATATCTACGTTAAATAGAAGATTTCATTACATAAGCAGTCAGCCTTAATAATTTCATAACTAATAATTCTCTAAATTTTTTGATGTTTGTATTCTTCTTTGTCGTAGTCTTATAAACTGTTAAAGCGTTTTTCTGTAATTCCCAAAAGAAGCTGAATGCCAAGTTTCCGTTTGAGTGCTTTTCTGATTGTAGTGGCATAAGAAACCACTTAATTCGAATAATCTATACTACACTTTATTGTATGCAAGAACAGCTAGTGGTTTCAATTTTCCAGATGATTATTGGCTCGTAAAAGCAGCATGAATGTTACAAAAGCAGCATAATGTAAATTAATATATACATTAAATTCTAAAAAAAAGCAATAATTTGTTTGGATAATACCTCTCCTGTTTTTTAAATAAATAAGTGCATAGTGTACCTCACAGATTCATAGAAGAAATAAAAAATAAGGGAACATCCACTAAATATTAAATAAAAGGATAACAAAATTAACATTGAATTTATATTGTTTCACAGCCAAAAACACAATTTTAAGAGAAAATTTAATTTTTTCCAGAAAGAAGACAATTTTTGTTTGTTCTATCTTCAGATTTGTTTTATATTATAATATAAAATTATACAAACGATCCTTTCAACTTTTGTTTTAGTATCATAAAAAATTTGAATATAGGGTTTATAATTATTCGCAGCAGTATATATGGTAACTAATAGAAGTGTAAAAAGGTGTATAAAAGTGAGAAAAATATAACTAGCAGAAGAGTTTGAAAACGTGTCAACAAGTATCTATGTATCAGAGTTATTTTGTTATGAAAGATATGGGCACACGATAACTCACTTATTATTAGCTTTACTTATGTTTTGAAATATTAATTTATACTTAAATAAAAAAAATATGCAAAAATATGCAGAAATATGCAGAAATATGCGAAACTTGATCTACATTATGTACGCTTTGAATATATTTTATATATGTTTTATATCCTTAAATACATAAAAAATTTACCAAATTAATTTTTATGTACATTTTGTGATAGACAAAAATTATACTATCACTACTGCACTAAAATAATATGTCGGAGGTGAAAGGAAAACTGGAGCCTTCCTTTTGCAATTTTGAGGAAGCCTTCTAATGCTTTAGCCTAGATTTTATCATAACTGTAATTAAGCAATTGTCATTTGTAATTGTTTGATATTTGTGAAAGCGAAAGTGGGTTCGAGGTGACAACTGGTCGCCGAACGTAGCCACGGTCACGGGATAAACGTTTTGCCTGACGAAGGTGTGGATCGGTTGTATTGTTCTCCCTAGAAATCACATAGAATTGTACTTTAGAGATGTCGATATAATGGGACACACGTTGTATTAGGAATCAATCTCCAGACAGAAACTGCCTAGTAACGGCGTTTGGATCTTTCTCGATGTTTCCAAAGAGTATACAACAAACTTTTGACAGAAACTGCCTAGCAACGACGATTGGAACCTTCTCGATGCCTCCAGCGAGCATATAACAAACAAATGCAGTCGTATAGCGAAAAAGATTTTCATCAGATATTCATTCGTGTGATCGCCTTGGAAAGTGATACATCGAGCAATTTACCGAGTGTCTCAGCAATCGTATTTTTGTGTTTAAAATTATTCTACGCATAGTAAAGAGTTATCCCATTGACCGTGGATTCGTTTGAACCCCGGAACATTGTTAATAGCGTTAATTAAATTCATTATTCGTAAAACCTATCAATCGTTAATCTCATTATTCGTTAAATTTATTATTCGTAAGACATATTATTCGTTCCTCTTATTGTTCGTTAAACTTATTATTCTTTAATCTAATTGTTAGTTAAACTTATCGTTTGTTAATCTTATCATTTATTAAACTCATTATTCATAATATTTTGTAAAATCTTGTTTATTCGCGTAAATATATTCTCTGTTTCGTAAAACAATGGCTAATTCAAACGAAGAATCGTTACGCGCCTTAAATCCTAATGATAACCCGATATCAGAAGTGGGATCAAGCCCATGTGTCACCTTGGAACAACTCATGAAAATCATGGACCGGATAACTCAGCCGAGGGAGCAAAGACCGAGTACGGAACCTAAGGATGTAACGTTACCACGTTTTGACCCTGAAGGCACGGGCGCTGATCCATCCGCGTGGTGCTCATATACAGATGTGATTTTGAAAGACTACCCGATACAAGATAGTGCGTTACTTTCTGCTCTAAATCGCGCCCTAAAGGGGTCTGCTGCGCATTGGCTTTCACAAATAGTGCGCGGTGGAAAGCTTTCCTGGCCAACGTTTAAGGAACAATTCCTTTCGCGTTTTGGTGGCAGAAAGACAGCCGCCTCGGCGTTAATAAGGATATCCAGAGAACGACCGTCGGAGACCGAAACCCCAGGAGCTTATGGTAGTCGCCTCCGTTCCATATTGCAGATGAAGTTGCAAGATCTAACGATGCCCGAAGTAATCAATGCCTTTGCCCTTTATATGCCAAGCTCACAAAATCAACGCTTTCGACGACTAACGCTCGCAAATAATATCAAGACGGAGGACCAATTTTATGATGAAATGAGAGTTCTTCCTTACAACGATCAGCCGACATCTTCGTTAGGAAATTCATCGGGGGAACCTGAAGCCAAATTACGCGCCTTAAATCCTAATGATAACCCGACAAATATATAAATATTCAATTTTACTCATTTTACTGTACATAAAAAATTGTAAGCTGTAAAAGTCGTTTCATTTACGTTTCGTCCAAAAGAATAAATACGCGAGGATTTTCATAGGCAATTTTATGACATATACTTCCGAACATAAGAGACTGTTTTAGAATCAGGACATTAGTATTTCTGACGGCATCTTTCCAATAATTGTAATAATGCATTTCATTTTCTATGTCCATCGTGTGCTCAATAGTCGAGCGTGTTATAAACGCGAGCATTTCCGGAAGATCATTCGGACGGCCTCTTCGGCGCGGCAATCCCACTGAACGTGCCGCCGTGCCAAAATAGTGCACGGTGTCCGAGAAAGGTCGTCAGTGTCACGGTGACCGTGGGAATGCAGCGAAAGGATAATTATATCTCATATACCTTAGACATCAAAACAGGAAAACCATTATATTATTATTCCTGCGAAAAATGTACAAATCGACGTGTTATGTAAGACACATAAAATCCTAGAAATTAGACAACCAAGCTTAATTAGCAGTAAAACCGGGTGCATAATCACATACGATCATAATATCATGAAAATAGGAGGATCGCGTAAAAATATCTCTTACGAAACCAAATTTAAGAATAGTATATACAGCTTCGAAGAAACAGATGTTCCAATATTAGAGAAAATATTAGAAACAGCTCCAAAGGTAACTCACGATTTTAATCGATATAAAGCCAACCTCGATGCATTACAAACACAAATCAGTACCCTTCAATTTGAGCGACGCATAAATTCACTGAAGGAATATGGCATATCCACACTACAAATATTAGGAATCGTAGTCCTAGGATTAGGAACAATATATGTGTCGGAGATGAAAGAACACCGGAGCCTTTGGAATTTTTGATAATCCCGCAATATTGTAACCTAGAGTCTACTATAGCTGTAATTGAACAATTGTAGTTATTCAATCCGATTGTAATTGTTCGAGGGTTGTGATAATGAGCTTGGGCTCGAGGCGACAGTCAGTCGCCGAACGTAGCCGCGATCACGGGATGAACGCTTTGTCTAACAAAGGCATGGAATAATTCTATAGCTCTCCTTAAAAAGGAAATAGTTGTAACACTCGACAGTAAGCATTCCAACGGTCTCTGTCCCGTAGCTCGCCACACGCAGACCCTATTCTTCGAGTAAGATGATTGCCAGATGTCGATGCGTCTCCGCAGTAATGTTCAGCTAGCCCGAGGGCCCGTTATAAATCTTAAGGTTTAGTTAACTAAAGTCCTTCAAACAGACAAACAGTCTTTGTCCCAACTACGGGAAGATAGGGGAGACATATTTTTCAACGAGCGGCGTCTCCCACTAGCAACTTTCCCTCGAGGGCGGCTAGCATCTTTTTCTAACCACCGATATGGAGATTGACCAATTAGCAGCAACGCCAATTTCCCTTACTTTCTGAACGAAGGCTTTTCTCGACGATTCCGATGATCTCGTGTCCTTAGACACACCCCATTATAGTTTTCCTCTGTGGCATGATCGGGACGGGAAAGACATTCTTTCTCGCGATCTCATTGATGAAAGGAGTAACTCTTTACGACCAGTGAATATTACGCGTCCGACTTAGATTTTGTGAGTACGTTCATCTATCATCCCGTCGACCGCGGATTCGTTATTGAACCTAGGATCATTGTCATTAGTTTCTCGAGCACCTAATTACTGCGGTTACTTGTCCGGTTCTATAATAATCGTATTTGCACTAGTCAATGTCTTCTCCATTGCATAACGACAACGTGTAACCCAAACGAAGATTCGTTTCACGCCCCTAACCCTAATTCTAATGTAAACCCGACATATATTTTGTATGGCGCGTGCTATCATTTTGTTATCTCAAATTTATCTTCTATTTATATTTCTTTACATAATTTTCACAATATATTTATGAATTAGATGTATTTTCATAACCTACTACTAGCGTTCTACTAGCGAGTTTTCACATGCTCAATGAGATATGTAGTATAGGAAGTGTATAAATATATATTTTTTATGTATCTTCAAACACGAGCTAGAATATCGAGCATGTTATCATTTTCCTGTGGATTGTAAAATGATCAACCGTGGTTGATAAATTAACAAATTGTAAAAATTTGTCGATTTGTACTACGAGTGCGGAGTGCGAGTAGTAACGATAGTGAACACACAATTGAATACCCAAACGACAAAACTCCTGAGCTTTATACTTATTTTTACGTGGGTCCAAACTTTATCGATACGATATAGGCTCCGACCGCTCTGGGTTATTTAAAATATATGTCGGGTTAAAATCGGAATTTTGGGCGCGTGACAACTTTTCGCGTGGACTAGCCATCGTTTCACAAAGCCGAGATTATATGTACGCGTATATACAAGACTATCACAAAGCTTAACAAATAATTAAGTCTAACGAATAATAAATTTGATGAACAATGAAGTTAATAAATAATAAATTATACGAATAATTAAGTTTAACAGATAATAAGTCTAATGAATAATAAGCTTAACGAATAGTAAGATTAATGAATAATATGATTTACGAATAATGAATTTAATGTACACTATTAACAATGTGTTTGTTGGGTTCAAACGAATCCACAGCCAACGAGATAACTCTTTACTAAGCGTAAAAATAATCTTAGGCGCAAAATACGATTGACGAAAATGCTCGAGGTGTCACTCTCCAAGGCAATCGCACGAATGCCGGCCTCGTCTGAAATTTTATACGCACTCGTTAGAAGCATCGAGAAAGTTCCGAACGCCGTTGCTAGGCAGTTTCTGCTTGGAGTTTGGTTATTGATACAATGTATGTCCCATTGTATCGGCACCTCCGAGGCAACATCACACGTGGCTAGGCCCGCTCTCGAGGCCGCATGCCGCCACAACCACATTTCTCGGAAAACACATACAACCACTCCAGACCTCCGTTAGATAAAACATCTATCCCGTGACCGTGGCTACGTTCAGCGACCGATTGTCACCTCGAACCCAATCTCGCTTATTACAAATCTTAAGCAATTACAACTATAATAAAATCTAGGCTAAGGTACTAGAGGATGTTCCCAAAATTTCCAAGGATCCTTTCCCCAAGGACCCAAAATTTCCTTTTGATCGGTACCCTCTCAACGGGGGGAGTATGTTACGTCGCGTAACACTCTACCTAGCCGAGGCCACACACCGCGGGCAATGTGGCAACCAGATGTCTTCGGATACTCGCAGCGTATCCTCCATAGTTTCAAGGACCTTCCATAAATCTCATAGATTTCCTAGGAAAGGTCCTTCAAACAAAACAAACATCTGGTTCGGAAGAATTTCCAAAGACTATTGTCTACCACGGCTTAACTAAGGAAAGTTGGTTTTTCGCACGTACGCTGCAACTGTCCTCCCACTAACCACTTTCTCTCGAGGGCGGTTAAGACCCTTCGTTTAACCAACTAGAAACGAAGCCTATTCCCTCACTCTCCTAAATAACATCGGCACCAACAAATCCGATGGTCCCGTGCGCTAGACACACCCATCCTTAGCTTTCCTCCGACACATCATCGTCTCCCAGTACAGTACTGATTTTACATCCTTCGAACGGTCAACATCCTTCCACCGGGTATACACACCCGCAGATCAGTCACTCGCTCATCTCGTACATACGCATCAGCGTAACTGTCTTCGTTATAAGTTGTTGGAATAAACGGTGAAATATAACTTACTACTGTGTCATATTCATTTAACCACCTCTGTTATCTTAATCGAAACAGGGGAACGACTACTTCGCGGCGTCGATTCACCGAATCGTAGCGAGAATTTACGCCTCTCGCTGACGCGTTTTCCTCGCGACCGCGTCTCTCCGCGAACGGTCGTAACAAATCGATAATATTGTATTTGTTGCATAGTATTATAAGCATTAACTCTAGTATTTACTAGTTCATTACATGTCTAGCATATATGTTTATATTTATATGTAACTCTCCAAGTTGATTGATTAAAATATATTTATATATACATGTATATCTGGTGTTTCAATTATTTCCCCTTTTGTAGTTATTCTTATTTCCCGGTTTATTTGTTTGGTTCGTAACTCGTTCAATCCGTTAGCTGGTTTCATTTATTATTTTTTTTTATACTGATTGGATTTATTAGTTGCCCTCGCCTTGTTAATCCTTCCTTTAGTTTCGTAGCGCCGTGTGTTCGTTTGTGCATTCAAATCTTTATTCGCGCGTTTTGCATGGGATAGTTTTCTTGTTCTCGTTACGGCGCGTGCGGAGCGCGGGACGTGACACCCCCGCCCTTGGAGTTCAAATTTCCAAAGGAAAATTGACTGATGGTGTCTCTGAGTTCGCTCAAGGCGGATGTAGATGGCGTTGGTTGTTGAGTGACTACCGGTGTTATCGATATCCCTTGAGGTTGTGCTGTTTGATCATCGATATTTCGTTTTCTTTTGAGGTATAGTAGCAGGTGGGTAACTGAGCCGCATATTGCTCCTAATAGGGCGATTCCACATCCGTAAGTTTCACGTAACTGGTATCCATGTATGGCTATATCTATTATCGTCTTGATTAGTTTAAATATTACAAGTATTCCAAATATTGCTGCACTGACGGTTCCAAATTCCATGAAACCAATCCATAAGCTTGATATGGTATTTTTTGCTATTGTCGTTAATGTGTTTTCGTCCATCATTTCCAGAATGTTTACTGTTCCAGGGACGATTGTTTTTCCTGTTGCTCCTCTGGCCAATGTGTTCAAAAGTGCAGATTTTTCTGCCGGGAACATGACGTGGTCCCGAAGTGCATCAAGGTCCTTTTGGGTGTATATTCCGCTCGTGGCCAACGACGATGGTGCTGAATATTGCCACGTTTGACATACATCCGGGCGGAGTTCCTGTGGTGCAATTGTTTCCATGGGTTTTGGTACGAATTTGTGCCAGAGTCCGTCGATATTGTATAGTGTAGGTAATACCGCGCTACATTCTCTGTGGTTTCCGTGTTGCGTTAGAATGTGTGTTTTTGGCGTTAAAAATGCGGTGCGATTCCCTTGCCAAACGGGTAGCTCCGAGTAACATTCTGTTGTATGTCGTACCTTTACTTGTACCGGAATGCATTTGACTATGTGGACTGCTTCTCCTGCGATCAGGGCCATGTGTCCTGGGGTTTTCGTTATGGTATATGCAAATTCATCGGGCAGTAAGATTGCTAAGCTTAAAGCATTCTCTATTAGTTTCTTCTGCGTGGTACATCTTTGTGTCAATATATCATGGTACAATGTTGTCATTTGTCGTTTAATATGTTTCTCTACGTAAATGAATTTTGAGTTGACGTATGCGAATATGTCCAAGTTTTCGACTGCTGTCTTTCTTTTGGAGATGAACGTATTTCCTCTTGTTGTTTCTAACAGGAACAATTTGGGATGTTCGGTGGATAGTAGGGTATATCCACACAGTGGCTGTTCTCCGGTTTTAGTCAGTGCAAATGTTACTTCCTGCGTTGTTAGTGCGTAAACTGGTTGTGCTGATTCTCTGTTGGTTTTTATTTCTTGGATCTTTGTAGCAATTCCTTCATATAGCACATCGTACTGATCAAATTTGCATGGTGAGGGTGGTTGTGGTTGCCAATAAGTGTATCCGTCTTCAGCGTCTAGACAGTTTCCTTCGCTAAAGGTACATACCGTTCCTGATTTCAGTAGAATTTTGTTCGCCTCGATCCGTACTGGCACGACTGCTGATTTTAAACTTATCCTCACTGTTGCTTGTACGACGACCTTTTCCCAGCTCCCGTATGGGTCTACATACTGTGTTCCCTGGCAGCTGCCGTCGTCTGTTAGCTTGCCGGCTAGGACAAGCGACCTTGTTTCTGTTGCATTATCCTTTAGGCCAACTATAAGGTTTTGTGGTCCGAGTGAAAACGTGCCGACTTGGTGCATCCTTGCGCATTGTTGGGCGGTTGTTTCATGGAGGTATTCGGCGAATCCGTTATGCACTGCCGACGTGTGAGAGTGCATGCCACAGTAATATACAATTCGAGTTATTTGCACCTTGCATTGCCTTACGTTGGTAAATTCAAATTCTGAGAGTTGAAGTAATTGTATATAAATATCTTGGGTTTCAGTCAATGTAGGCTGTATGCTGCAGTCCCCGATGGAGTTTAGAGAGATAGTGGTAACATTGAGGTGGTTGCCATTGCAGTCATATCCTACCAGGCCGTGTGTTATTTTGATGAGGGTGAGTACGATGACTAGGCAGTTCATCTTCCTATCAACAATTTATTAAATCGTTTCTTACTCTCGGGTTTATTAGAAATAAGAATAACTTTTTATTATTATTATTAATATATAAAAAAAAAGTTTATATGTTTTTTTTTGTTGTTTTTTTTTATTATTATTATTTTTTTTTTTATTACAATTATAGCTTGTCTTTGAATATATATATATATATATATATATATATGTGCGTGCAATGGTAAATATGACGACTTATTTTACGAGTCACTTAGATTATCAATAGATATCGCCTACTTTACAACATGCGTGTATGTATATATTGTTAAACATTAGGTGAAAGTTATATGCATAGTTATAAATGTCATTTGTTTACAGGTGGATAGCAAAAGTATTTGGTTTCGTGAGTGGCGTACAGGTGCTTTACAGTTCTACGGTACGGATTGCTATTCCTTGGACTAAAAAAAAAAATTCTTTCGATGTCTGTCAGATTTTTGTAAACGAACATGCATGGAAGGATTTTCTGCAGAGATTCAAAATGCTCTCTGGATTCCTCGTGAAACGTCTGGACAACATCTACATGTTCTTCCATCCGTCGTTCAGAGAATGGTTGATGAATTCGCCATCAGTTCTATACACACATACAAAAATAGTTAATATATATATTATATATTTTTTTTCTTTTTTTGTTTTATATATATATGTTTCATTCGGACCTGTTCCTTGTATGAATACTGTATCTCTGTATATAATATAATATATATAATATGTTATGATTATGTTAGTTGTTATTTATTATATGTATTTTCCTTAACTCTCTCCCCTTTTTTTTCTTGTTGTTGTTTTTTTTTTTTATTAGTACCTAACATTGCTATTATGATGCTGTATTACATTGTATTGGCTATTATTTGTATGTGCGCGCGACGAATTTTTCAACATGGCCGCTCGTGTGTATCTTTGGTATGGCGTTGGTTTAATGTCAACAGTAGCGTGTCGTTGAAATAGTTAATTAATTGTTAATCACTATAATTTTACTTAGTAGTGTTTTTGTAATATTGTTTTGTGTTTCATGATATTGTGTGTGTCAATACCGTGTGCTACCTTAATGTGATAGCATGGATTGTATTGTTATCGAATTTCGATAGTCATTGTTTTGATTATACGTGACTTGCATTTATATAAGTCTTGTTTAATTTAGTTAATGTTTTTTGTGTATTGTGTTACCAGATATTTTGTGTAGCGTAACTTTATTCTTTTGCACAGAGTTCAGTCATGTTGTTAATATTTAGTTAGTCTATCTTGATTAATTTCTAACCTATTCCTGTGTTTATTAACCTTTCTTATTTTCCCTATTAATTTATTATTGCATGTACTTGCTATTTGCTATTATTTTGTGTATGATATGAATTGGTTTCTTTGTTTGTGATTAAAATCTACTTGTTAGATTAACACTGTCTGTAATTCTTCAGATTCTACTCTTTCGTTGCTGCATCACTTACCTGGATCGTTCCCGCAACATCATCCGATTCTTTGATATGCCTTGGATACTTACTACGGCTGCCTTCAATCGTCTTATATCTGTGGTCATAAAGGTGGTGTTTAATTTATTTAATTTAATATATACATATAATGCATTGTATGTGCGACCACTATTGTGCATTACAAATTAACATCACAATACTACGTAGATTAATACATAACCAAATATCCCTTTACTCCGGTTACATTTATTACTAATTCTCAATTAATCTATCTTGATTATTTTCTAACCGCTTTCTATACTTTATCAACTATTTTATTTCTTCTTGTTAGTCTGCGAAATTCATGCATGTACGCTTCCTTGTATGGTGATTAATTGTTCATGAGGTAAGTTGCACTTTCACCGTTTTAGTTATGCGTTGAACTAGCTCGTTTCACATTCAAACAGTAATTGGAGCACTTGTAATAAACTTCTTTTCTTTTCAGATTTCCGCCATCTGTGTTGTTCGATGAACAGTGCAATGCTTCCACAGTATTGTTATAACATTTAGTACTGTTGTATTTTGCATTAATGCAATTGAAGTTAATTGGTTCATTTATTTTTCAGCTGGCTGTTGTACATGGTGTTTCGCAAACAGAGATCCATAACCTATTTTGCACGTAAATCTTCTCGTATGATGATTACTTGTTCACAAGGTAACTTTCACTTTCACTCTTTTAATTTTATTGAATCAACACGTTGTATATTCAAACAATAATTGGAGTACACATGATAATTTTCCTTTTTTTTTTCTTTTTTAGGTTTTCGCTATCTGTATTATTCGACGAACAGTGTCACACTTCCTTTTGATTCATCCACAATATAGTTATAACACTTAGTAACCTCGTATTTTGCACTGAGACAATTGAGACTAATTTATTCATTTATTTTAGGTAGCTGTCATACATTATGTTTCACGAACAACGATCCATAACCTATACTTGCACGTACACTTTCTTGTATGTTGATCACTTGTTCACAAGGTAACTTTCACTTTCACTATTTAATTGTTCATTGAGTTAACACGTTTTATATTTAAGCAATAATTGAAACACATATAATAATTTTCCCTTTTTCCTTTTAGGTGTTCGATATCTGTATTATTCGACGAACAGCACTACAACATACACTGCTGCACTACGTTGCCCACTGAAATCACTTTATTCATTGTTTATTTCGATTATGCGCTAGTTTTAGCTTGTTTAAGTGCACTGTTCGCGGAATCCCTTTACTTCAATCTTGACGTTTTGGTTCTGCAGGATTTCTAGCACTTTATATGGTCCAGTATATTGATCGGAGAATTTTCCTTTACTGGGTTCTTTTAGTAAATATATCGAATCTCCTACTTTAAAATCATGGGGGTTGATTCGTCGGTCGTAATATTCTTTTGATCTTAGTTTGGATTTTATTAAATTTTCTCTTGCCATTCGTTGTACGGTGTTAATTTTATCGAACAGGTCTTCGAGATATTCTGCGTATGTTGGTTCCATGTTCTCTTCGATTATTACTTCACCAGTAGGTTCTCTGGCTAAATGTCCAAAAACTAATTCGTGCGGGGAGAATTTCGTTCCTTCGTGTACAGAGGTATTATAAGAAAACATAGCTAATTCTACCCATTCGTCCCAATTTCTGGAATTTTCAATGTATAATTTGAGATATTCAATCAGTACGTGGTGAGATCTTTCGATCGAACCGTTACTTTGTGGATGATAAGCCGTCGTGGTGTATTGTTTGATGCGGAATCTCTTTGCTACTTTCTTCATTTGTGAGGATGTAAAGTTCGTTCCTTGATCAGTGAGAATAGCTCTCGGTGATCCGAAACGACAAATAAATCGCTTTACAAAAGCGTCCGCTATCTCGGCTGAAGAGATTCCTCCTAGTGGAATCCCAATTGAGTATTTTGTTAATAAATCTTGGATGGTTAATATATATTCATTTCCCTTTTTTTGGTAATGGTCCTACAATATCCATACTAATTTTATCGAATGCTTTACCTGGTGTGTCTGTAAGTACCATTGGTTGTTTTGCTTTTATTCTTGTGAGTTTCTTTAATTGACATTCCTTACATGTTCTTACGTAATCTTGAATTTCCTTTTTCATATTTTCCCAATAGTAATGTTGTCGTATTCTTTGATAAGTTTTTGTTATTCCTTTGTGTCCTGCTACGCTTGATTCATGTTTTTCTCGTATTATGTTGTTCCACGCTTCCACAGGTGGGGTAATTACTTCCCCAGTGCAAATGGTGATGGTTAAGGTTTTTTCCATAAATATTTCCTTTAATTTTCTGATTGTATATCGCCAGGGTATTTCCTCCAAGTTTCCTTTGCTAATGCTGAACGAAGTTAACTGTTTTTCATTT
>NW_022885410.1:0-16195 GCF_011952205.1 Bombus bifarius
ACCGATATGGAGATTGACCAATTAGCAACGCCAATTTCCCTTACTTTCTGAACGAAGGCTTTTCTCGACGAATCCGATGATCTCGTGTCCTTAGACACACCCCATTATAGTTTTCCTCTGTGGCATGATCAGGACGGGAAAGACATTCTTTCTCGCGATCTCATTGATGAAAGGAGTAACTGTTTACGACCAGTGAATATTACGCGTCCGACTTAGATTTTGTGAGTACGTTCATTTATCATCCCGTCGACCGCGGATTCGTTATTGAACCTAGGATCATTGTCATTAGTTTCTCGAGCACCTAACTACCGCGGTTACTTGTCCGGTTCTATAATAATCGTATTTGCACTAGTCAATGTCTTCTCCATTGCATAACGACAACGTGTAACCCAAACGAAGATTCGTTTCACGCCCCTAACCCTAATTCTAATGTAAACCCGACATATATTTTGTATGGCGCGTGCTATCATTTTGTTATCTCAAATTTATCTTCTATTTATATTTCTTTACATAATTTTCACAATATATTTATGAATTAGATGTATTATCATAACCTACTACTAGCGTTCTACTAGCGAGTTTTCACATGCTCAATGAGATATGTAGTATAGGAAGTGTATAAATATATATTTTTTATGTATCTTCAAACACGAGCTAGAATATCGAGCATGTTATCATTTTCCTGTGGATTGTAAAATGATCAACCGTGGTTGATAAATTAACAAATTGTAAAAATTTGTCGATTTGTACTACGAGTGCGGAGTGCGAGTAGTAACGATAGTGAACACACAATTGAATACCCAAACGACAAAACTCCTGAGCTTTTATACTTATTTTTACGTGGGTCCAAACTTTATCGATACGATATAGGCTCCGACCGCTCTGGGTTATTTAAAATATATGTCGGGTTAAAATCGGAATTTTGGGCGCGTGACAACTTTTCGCGTGGACTAGCCATCGTTTCACAAAGCCGAGATTATATGTACGCGTATATACAAGACTATCACAAAGCTTAACAAATAATTAAGTCTAACGAATAATAAATTTGATGAACAATGAAGTTAATAAATAATAAATTATACGAATAATTAAGTTTAACAGATAATAAGTCTAATGAATAATAAGCTTAACGAATAGTAAGATTAATGAATAATATGATTTACGAATAATGAATTTAATGTACACTATTAACAATGTGTTTGTTGGGTTCAAACGAATCCACAGCCAACGAGATAACTCTTTACTAAGCGTAAAAATAATCTTAGGCGCAAAATACGATTGACGAAAATGCTCGAGGTGTCACTCTCCAAGGCAATCGCACGAATGCCGGCCTCGTCTGAAATTTTATACGCACTCGTTAGAAGCATCGAGAAAGTTCCGAACGCCGTTGCTAGGCAGTTTCTGCTTGGAGTTTGGTTATTGATACAATGTATGTCCCATTGTATCGGCACCTCCGAGGCAACATCACACGTGGCTAGGCCCGCTCTCGAGGCCGCATGCCGCCACAACCACATTTCTCGGAAAACACATACAACCACTCCAGACCTCCGTTAGATAAAACATCTATCCCGTGACCGTGGCTACGTTCAGCGACCGATTGTCACCTCGAACCCAATCTCGCTTATTACAAATCTTAAGCAATTACAACTATAATAAAATCTAGGCTAAGGTACTAGAGGATGTTCCCAAAATTTCCAAGGATCCTTTCCCCAAGGACCCAAAATTTCCTTTTGATCGGTACCCTCTCGACGGGGGGAGTATGTTACGTCGCGTAACACTCTACCTAGCCGAGGCCACACACCGCGGGCAATGTGGCAACCAGATGTCTTCGGATACTCGCAGCGTATCCTCCATAGTTTCAAGGACCTTCCATAAATCTCATAGATTTCCTAGGAAAGGTCCTTCAAACAAAACAAACATCTGGTTCGGAAGAATTTCCAAAGACTATTGTCTACCACGGCTTAACTAAGGAAAGTTGGTTTTTCGCACGTACGCTGCAACTGTCCTCCCACTAACCACTTTCTCTCGAGGGCGGTTAAGACCCTTCGTTTAACCAACTAGAAACGAAGCCTATTCCCTCACTCTCCTAAATAACATCGGCACCAACAAATCCGATGGTCCCGTGCGCTAGACACACCCATCCTTAGCTTTCCTCCGACACATCATCGTCTCCCAGTACAGTACTGATTTTACATCCTTCGAACGGTCAACATCCTTCCACCGGGTATACACACCCGCAGATCAGTCACTCGCTCATCTCGT
The DNA here is from genome assembly GCF_011952205.1 of Bombus bifarius. NCBI lineage: Eukaryota > Metazoa > Arthropoda > Insecta > Hymenoptera > Apidae > Bombus > Bombus bifarius. The sequence continues at coordinate 2,263 of NW_022885410.1, forward strand.
ACATACGCATCAGCGTAACTGTCTTCGTTATAAGTTGTTGGAATAAACGGTGAAATATAACTTACTACTGTGTCATATTCATTTAACCACCTCTGTTATCTTAATCGAAACAGGGGAACGACTACTTCGCGGCGTCGATTCACCGAATCGTAGCGAGAATTTACGCCTCTCGCTGACGCGTTTTCCTCGCGACCGCGTCTCTCCGCGAACGGTCGTAACAAATCGATAATATTGTATTTGTTGCATAGTATTATAAGCATTAACTCTAGTATTTACTAGTTCATTACATGTCTAGCATATATGTTTATATTTATATGTAACTCTCCAAGTTGATTGATTAAAATATATTTATATATACATGTATATCTGGTGTTTCAATTATTTCCCCTTTTGTAGTTATTCTTATTTCCCGGTTTATTTGTTTGGTTCGTAACTCGTTCAATCCGTTAGCTGGTTTCATTTATTATTTTTTTTTATACTGATTGGATTTATTAGTTGCCCTCGCCTTGTTAATCCTTCCTTTAGTTTCGTAGCGCCGTGTGTTCGTTTGTGCATTCAAATCTTTATTCGCGCGTTTTGCATGGGATAGTTTTCTTGTTCTCGTTACGGCGCGTGCGGAGCGCGGGACGTGACACCCCCGCCCTTGGAGTTCAAATTTCCAAAGGAAAATTGACTGATGGTGTCTCTGAGTTCGCTCAAGGCGGATGTAGATGGCGTTGGTTGTTGAGTGACTACCGGTGTTATCGATATCCCTTGAGGTTGTGCTGTTTGATCATCGATATTTCGTTTTCTTTTGAGGTATAGTAGCAGGTGGGTAACTGAGCCGCATATTGCTCCTAATAGGGCGATTCCACATCCGTAAGTTTCACGTAACTGGTATCCATGTATGGCTATATCTATTATCGTCTTGATTAGTTTAAATATTACAAGTATTCCAAATATTGCTGCACTGACGGTTCCAAATTCCATGAAACCAATCCATAAGCTTGATATGGTATTTTTTGCTATTGTCGTTAATGTGTTTTCGTCCATCATTCCCAGAATGTTTACTGTTCCAGGGACGATTGTTTTTCCTGTTGCTCCTCTGGCCAATGTGTTCAAAAGTGCAGATTTTTCTGCCGGGAACATGACGTGGTCCCGAAGTGCATCAAGGTCCTTTTGGGTGTATATTCCGCTCGTGGCCAACGACGATGGTGCTGAATATTGCCACGTTTGACGTACATCCGGGCGGAGTTCCTGTGGTGCAATTGTTTCCATGGGTTTTGGTACGAATTTGTGCCAGAGTCCGTCGATATTGTATAGTGTAGGTAATACCGCGCTACATTCTCTGTGGTTTCCGTGTTGCGTTAGAATGTGTGTTTTTGGCGTTAAAAATGCGGTGCGATTCCCTTGCCAAACGGGTAGCTCCGAGTAACATTCTGTTGTATGTCGTACCTTTACTTGTACCGGAATGCATTTGACTATGTGGACTGCTTCTCCTGCGATCAGGGCCATGTGTCCTGGGGTTTTCGTTATGGTATATGCAAATTCATCGGGCAGTAAGATTGCTAAGCTTAAAGCATTCTCTATTAGTTTCTTCTGCGTGGTACATCTTTGTGTCAATATATCATGGTACAATGTTGTCATTTGTCGTTTAATATGTTTCTCTACGTAAATGAATTTTGAGTTGACGTATGCGAATATGTCCAAGTTTTCGACTGCTGTCTTTCTTTTGGAGATGAACGTATTTCCTCTTGTTGTTTCTAACAGGAACAATTTGGGATGTTCGGTGGATAGTAGGGTATATCCACACAGTGGCTGTTCTCCGGTTTTAGTCAGTGCAAATGTTACTTCCTGCGTTGTTAGTGCGTAAACTGGTTGTGCTGATTCTCTGTTGGTTTTTATTTCTTGGATCTTTGTAGCAATTCCTTCATATAGCACATCGTACTGATCAAATTTGCATGGTGAGGGTGGTTGTGGTTGCCAATAAGTGTATCCGTCTTCAGCGTCTAGACAGTTTCCTTCGCTAAAGGTACATACCGTTCCTGATTTCAGTAGAATTTTGTTCGCCTCGATCCGTACTGGCACGACTGCTGATTTTAAACTTATCCTCACTGTTGCTTGTACGACGACCTTTTCCCAGCTCCCGTATGGGTCTACATACTGTGTTCCCTGGCAGCTGCCGTCGTCTGTTAGCTTGCCGGCTAGGACAAGCGACCTTGTTTCTGTTGCATTATCCTTTAGGCCAACTATAAGGTTTTGTGGTCCGAGTGAAAACGTGCCGACTTGGTGCATCCTTGCGCATTGTTGGGCGGTTGTTTCATGGAGGTATTCGGCGAATCCGTTATGCACTGCCGACGTGTGAGAGTGCATGCCACAGTAATATACAATTCGAGTTATTTGCACCTTGCATTGCCTTACGTTGGTAAATTCAAATTCTGAGAGTTGAAGTAATTGTATATAAATATCTTGGGTTTCAGTCAATGTAGGCTGTATGCTGCAGTCCCCGATGGAGTTTAGAGAGATAGTGGTAACATTGAGGTGGTTGCCATTGCAGTCATATCCTACCAGGCCGTGTGTTATTTTGATGAGGGTGAGTACGATGACTAGGCAGTTCATCTTCCTATCAACAATTTATTAAATCGTTTCTTACTCTCGGGTTTATTAGAAACAAGAATAACTTTTTATTATTATTATTAATATATAAAAAAAAAGTTTATATGTTTTTTTGTGTTTTTTTTTAATATTATTATTTTTTTTTTTTATTACAATTATAGCTTGTCTTTGAATATATATATATATATATATATGTGCGTGCAATGGTAAATATGACGACTTATTTTACGAGTCACTTAGATTATCAATAGATATCGCCTACTTTACAACATGCGTGTATGTATATATTGTTAAACATTAGGTGAAAGTTATATGCATAGTTATAAATGTCATTTGTTTACAGGTGGATAGCAAAAGTATTTGGTTTCGTGAGTGGCGTACAGGTGCTTTACAGTTCTACGGTACGGATTGCTATTCCTTGGACTAAAAAAAAAATTCTTTCGATGTCTGTCAGATTTTTGTAAACGAACATGCATGGAAGGATTTTCTGCAGAGATTCAAAATGCTCTCTGGATTCCTCGTGAAACGTCTGGACAACATCTACATGTTCTTCCATCCGTCGTTCAGAGAATGGTTGATGAATTCGCCATCAGTTCTATACACACATACAAAAATAGTTAATATATATATATTATATATTTTTTTTTCTTTTTTTTTTTATATATATATGTTTCATTCGGACCTGTTCCTTGTATGAATACTGTATCTCTGTATATAATATAATATATATAATATGTTATGATTATGTTAGTTGTTATTTATTATATGTATTTTCCTTAACTCTCTCCCCTTTTTTTTCTTGTTGTTGTTTTTTTTTTTTTATTAGTACCTAACATTGCTATTATGATGCTGTATTACATTGTATTGGCTATTATTTGTATGTGCGCGCGACGAATTTTTCAACATGGCCGCTCGTGTGTATCTTTGGTATGGCGTTGGTTTAATGTCAACAGTAGCGTGTCGTTGAAATAGTTAATTAATTGTTAATCACTATAATTTTACTTAGTAGTGTTTTTGTAATATTGTTTTGTGTTTCATGATATTGTGTGTGTCAATACCGTGTGCTACCTTAATGTGATAGCATGGATTGTATTGTTATCGAATTTCGATAGTCATTGTTTTGATTATACGTGACTTGCATTTATATATGTCTTGTTTAATTTAGTTAATGTTTTTTGTGTATTGTGTTACCAGATATTTTGTGTAGCGTAACTTTATTCTTTTGCACCGAGTTCAGTCATGTTGTTAATATTTAGTTAGTCTATCTTGATTAATTTCTAACCTATTCCTGTGTTTATTAACCTTTCTTATTTTCCCTATTAATTTATTATTGCATGTACTTGCTATTTGCTATTATTTTGTGTATGATATGAATTGGTTTCTTTGTTTGTGATTAAAATCTACTTGTTAGATTAACACTGTCTGTAATTCTTCAGATTCTACTCTTTCGTTGCTGCATCACTTACCTGGATCGTTCCCGCAACATCATCCGATTCTTTGATATGCCTTGGATACTTACTACGGCTGCCTTCTACTACGGCTGCCTTCAATCGTCTTATATCTGTGGTCATAAAGGTGGTGTTTAATTTATTTAATTTAATATATACATATAATGCATTGTATGTGCGACCACTATTGTGCATTACAAATTAACATCACAATACTACGTAGATTAATACATAACCAAATATCCCTTTACTCCGGTTACATTTATTACTAACTCTCAATTAATCTATCTTGATTATTTTCTAACCGCTTTCTATACTTTATCAACTATTTTATTTCTTCTTGTTAGTCTGCGAAATTCATGCATGTACGCTTCCTTGTATGGTGATTAATTGTTCATGAGGTAAGTTGCACTTTCACCGTTTTAGTTATTCGTTGAACTAGCTCGTTTCACATTCAAACAGTAATTGGAGCACTTGTAATAAACTTCTTTTCTTTTCAGGTTTCTGTCATCTGTGTTGTTCGATGAACAGTGCAATGCTTCCACAGTATTGTTATAACATTTAGTACTGTTGTATTTTGCATTAAGGCAATTGAAGTTAATTGGTTCATTTATTTTTCAGCTGGCTGTTGTACATGGTGTTTCGCAAACAGAGATCCATAACCTATTTTGCACGTAAATCTTCTCGTATGATGATTACTTGTTCACAAGGTAACTTTCACTTTCACTCTTTTAATTTTATTGAATCAACACGTTGTATATTCAAACAATAATTGGAGTACACATGATAATTTTCCTTTTTTTTTTCTTTTTTAGGTTTTCGCTATCTGTATTATTCGACGAACAGTGTCACACTTCCTTTTGATTCATCCACAATATAGTTATAACACTTAGTAACCTCGTATTTTGCACTGAGACAATTGAGACTAATTTATTCATTTATTTTAGGTAGCTGTCATACATTATGTTTCACGAACAACGATCCATAACCTATACTTGCACGTACACTTTCTTGTATGTTGATCACTTGTTCACAAGGTAACTTTCACTTTCACTAGTTAATTGTTCATTGAGTTAACACGTTTTATATTTAAGCAATAATTGAAACACATATAATAATTTTCCCTTTTTCCTTTTAGGTGTTCGATATCTGTATTATTCGACGAACAGCACTACAACATACACTACTGCACTACGTTGCCCACTGAAATCACTTTATTCAGTGTTTATTTCGATTATGCGCTAGTTTTAGCTTGTTTAAGTGCACTGTTCGCGGAATCCCTTTTACTTCAATCTTGACGTTTTGGTTCTGCAGGATTTCTAGCACTTTATATGGTCCAGTATATTGATCGGAGAATTTTCCTTTACTGGGTTCTTTTAGTAAATATATCGAATCTCCTACTTTAAAATCCTGGGGGTTGATTCGTCGGTCGTAATATTCTTTTGATCTTAGTTTGGATTTTATTAAATTTTATCTTGCCATTCGTTGTACGGTGTTAATTTTATCGAACAGGTCTTCGAGATATTCTGCGTATGTTGGTTCCATGTTCTCTTCGATTATTACTTCACCAGTAGGTTCTCTGGCTAAATGTCCAAAAGCTAATTCGTGCGGGGAGAATTTCGTTCCTTCGCGTACAGAGGTATTATAAGAAAACATAGCTAATTCTACCCATTCGTCCCAATTTCTGGAATTTTCAATGTATAATTTGAGATATTCAATCAGTACGTGGTGAGATCTTTCGATTGAACCGTTACTTTGTGGATGATATGCCGTCGTGGTGTATTGTTTGATGCGGAATCTCTTTGCTACTTTCTTCATTTGTTTGTAAAGTTCGTTCCTTGATCAGTGAGAATAGCTCTCGGTGATCCGAAACGACAAATAAATCGCTTTACAAAAGCGTCCGCTATCTCGGCTGAAGAGATTCCTCCTAGTGGAATCCCAATTGAGTATTTTGTTAATAAATCTTGGATGGTTAATATATATTCATTTCCCTTTTGAGTTTTTGGTAATGGTTCTACAATATCCATACTAATTTTATCGAATGCTTTACCTGGTGTGTCTGTAAGTACCATTGGTTGTTTTGCTTTTATTCTTGTGAGTTTCTTTAATTGACATTCCTTACATGTTCTTACGTAATCTTGAATTTCCTTTTTCATATTTTCCCAATAGTAGAGTTGTCGTATTCTTTGATAAGTTTTGGTAATTCCTTTGTGTCCTGCTACGCTTGATTCATGTTTTTCTCGTATTATGTTGTTCCGCGCTTCCACAGGTGAAGTAATTACTTCTCCAGTGCAAATGGTGATGGATAAGGTTTTTTCCATAAATATTTCCTTTAATTTTCTGATTGTATATCGCCAGGGTATTTCCTCCAAGTTTCCTTTGCTAATGCTAAACGAAGTTAACTGTTTTTCATTTACTACGTCTAATAGAGATCTTAGCGAGTTTAATAAATTGTCTGGTGTTATTGGAATATTTCTATTTTCCTTTATCGGTAGGGATACAATGTATTTTCCGGAATCGTAATTCAGTCTTGCTTTTTCTAACATTAAATCTTCATAACGAGGCAATTTTCCCGTTTCCTTCATTTCTAAGGCTCCTTTATCTATCGGTTTGCCGTGTATATCTATAAATACTACTTTATGGTCACTTACTCTTGCAATTGAGTCTCGCGTTTCCGAAATTTTTAGTTCCGCAATTATCGTAGGTCTCGTGTCCTTTTCTTGTTGTTGAATTAGTTCTGGAACTACAGTGGAGGTTTCTTTTTCGCTTGTCGTGTCCGTGTCTTCCTTTTCTCGATTGGTTATTTCTCTGTCTGTACTTACATTGATTTCTGTTAGTTCTTGGTCTAAATATTTTATGGAGGTTTCTTCTATTGTAAAATGTTTTCGGGTAAAACCCTTTCCTTGGTTTTTGGAATCACTGGGTTGAGGCAAGACGCGTGGTTTGGCTTCGAATACGGGAGAGTCTTCCGTTGACGTGTCTATTTCGAATCTTTTTGGGACAGGATAGCGAATCGGTGAGACTTCCTCTCTCTTTCTGATTGGTAAACAAACTTCTGGAGGGTTCCTAGATAATGCGTCTGCGTTTGCGTTCGCTCTGCCTGCTTTGTATACAATATCAAATTCAAAGTCCGATAATTTTAATTTCCATTTCCAAATTCTAGAAGTAGGATCCTTGATAGAATGCATCCACACTAAAGGTTTATGATCGGTTACGATAGTAAACTTTCTTTCGTAAAGATACGGTCGGAAGTGCATTGCGCTGTAAACAATTGCCAGACACTCCTTTTCTATGGTAGTGTCACGTCGATTCGGGGTAATTTCACGTTCCGCACGCAAGGTGAGAAATTCGTACTTAAATTTTGATTGTTATTAGAAAATTTATTGAACACTGACAGAGTAACGATACAGAATGGTCAAACAGCACAGAAAAGAATGTTCTTACAACGACTCGAGAGGTACTTTTTTATGTCAAGGATCCGGCTCCTGTGGAGGGGCTATCGCTGGATGCCGGTCACATAGGGTTTCTATTACTGCTTAGCCATCATTTTGCTGACCAAGGTATGTGAGGCATAACCATCCTTTCGTTGCGTTCTCACGACCACCGTGACATTCCCCCCTCCTTAGCTTCGCTTTGCTCCGCTAAAGCGTAAGGCTCTGGTGGGGCTTCTAAGTTGAATGATCCCCTCATCTTCGTCTTCGGTGATATTTTGGAAGGTGACCGTCCTTGGTACTGTTGATGTTTGATCGATCCTGTTTACGCGAGCGGTAGGGCAGAGTATTTTGATACGTACATTTTTAGGAAATGATCGGCGTAGACATTCGAAAAGTTTACATTTGTACATTACATATATTGTTCCTAGTCCTAGGGCTATGATTCCTAATATTTGTAGTGTTGATATGCCATATTCCTTCAATGAATTTATGCGTCGCTCAAATTCCAGGGTACTGATTTGTGTTTGTAATGTGTCGAGGTTGGCTTTATATTGGTTAAAATTGTGAGTTACTTTTGGAGCTGTTTCTAATATTTTCTCTAATATTTGAACATCTGTTTCTTCGAAGCTGTATATGCTATTCTTAAATTTGGTTTCGTAAGAGATATTTTTATGTGATCCTCCTATTTTCATAATATTATGATCGTATGTGATTATGCACCCGGTTTTACTGCTAATTAAGCTTGGTTGTCTAATTTCTAGGATTTTATGTGTCTTACATAACACGTCGATTTGTACATTTTTCGCAGGAATAATAATATAATGGTTTTCCGTCTGCAAAGGTACGAACGTCAATTCTTCCAGCTTGAAGACAGCAGTCGGGCAAGTTTTGACCGTCTGTCGATTAGTAATTAATTCTGATCTGCATTCAGGTGAATTGATTCTATTGTGACTCGGTTGAGTTCTTTTACAAATGTGGATGATTGCCGTTCGTTTACAATATTTGTTTAAGTAGTGACTATCGACAAAGGTGTATTGTTCTGAGTCGGTTAGTATCAAATCAGTTTCTATTACAGGCGCAATGAATACAGAGTTTTGTTTGGAAGGTATCGGGTAAATTTTAGTTATTTTCCATTCATTGTTTTCCAAAAGCGGCACAGTTATTGTATATATAAGTTTGTTATCTCTTATCCATACCTTTAGTTTGCTTAGATCTAGAATTAGTTGAAAGTTTTGAACTGAAGGTTCGATATGGTTAGTCATAAAGTTTTGTCTCGTTATTTAGTCAAGTGTTTTTAAGAATTGTTCGGGTTCTATAACTTGTGGGTTTATGATTCCTTGTTTCCCTAACATAACAGTGTTAAAAATTTCGTCGATGTTTATATGGAGTTCTGATATGGTAGATTCGGTTTGAATTAATAGGGAGACTAATATTTCGTTTTTTTCATTGTGGTTTTCAATCTTGTGTATATCGTTGGCTAAGTTTTCAAGTTGATTTGTTTTGGTATTGTCTAGCACGCGTTTGATGAGTGCGGTTTGGTTACTAAGAATTGTTTTTATTTTATTGTTGGAATCAAATAATGTATCGATGTTCTTGTTAATGAGTTCTAAATCGTTTTCGTCGAGAGTTCCGAATAAAGTTTTGGATACTGAGCCTATGACATTGAGCAATCCGCGTTTGTTTTTATAACGCAATAATAATTTGAGTTGCCGAGTCAGGTTTTGAAGATTTCTGTACTTAAATTTTAGGCTGCTTATTTCTGGTATGTAAGCGCAAGGTGGTTTACATTGACGGTCTATTAAATCTATTACGCGTTGTAATCTATTAACTTGGTCAATTGGATCGTTAAGGCCTACTATAAGGGTGATATCTATTTGTTCGTTGTACAGATAGCAATTGTCAATGTGTTCCAGGAATATGTTGGCGTAATTCAATGGTTTTACTTCTAGATCGCTTCTAATGTACTCGAGTGTTATGATGATCCATATTATGGTCTTCTTCCTGAAAGGTAGGGTTTTAGCCTGTTACCGTGGATTCTTTGCGTGTGACCGTTGGAATATTCGATAAGATAGGTGGGTGGATTGGATGAGAGGATTTCTGCAGGTCCTAGCCATTCGTGGTCTAGCTTGTTAGTTTTGTGATCGTTATGTACCCATACTTTATCTTTTACTCGGAATATCGTCTGTGTTTTAATAATTTTTCGCATTTGATCCCTCTGGTATCGCTTTTTGTTAGATTCGGTAACTCGTCTTGCTTTAGCTATATAGGCGTTGTGTCGATTTTTCCAGAGGTTAAACAATTGTTCTCTGGTTAGGCTAGGAGTGGTTGATATTGAGGATGGCATGTTAGCTTGTCGTCCAAATGTTAGTTCGAATGGGGTATGTCCGGTCGTCTCGTGTACTGAAGTATTATATCCCATGCATATTAATTTTAAGTTTTCATCCCAGTCGTTCTGTCGGTCGGTCGTACAAGTTCGAATAAGGTCCTTTACTACGGCATGTTTTCGTTCAAGGGATCCGTTAGATTGTGGATGGAAAGAAGTGGTTTTTATGTGTCGGATTTTGAAAGCCCTTTCAAATGTGTCCATCAATTTACATACGAAATTTCGTCCCATGTCCGTCAGAATACTTTTTGGTGCGGAAAATATGTACACATAGTGATCCAAAAGTTCGTTAATGATTGAGTTGGCTGTTTGGTCTTTTAAGGGTATGAGGATGAGATATTTGGTTAATTGATCTTGGATAGACAGGATAAACTGATTGCCCCGTTTGGTTTTGGTGAGAGGTCCGAATATGTCCATTGCGATTTTGTCATTAGGATTAAGGGGTGTGTCAGTTATCATAGGTTGTTCCTTGGCCCTGATACGATTTAGCTTTTCTCGTTGGCAGGTTTCGCAGTTTTGTATGAATTCTGTAACGTCTTGTTCTAGGTTTGTCCAGTGATGGTGCTCTTGTATTCGTTTCACGGTGCGGTGTATACCTAAGTGTCCTACTAATTCGTTATGATTTTCGCGTAGTATCGTTTGTTTTTGTTCGTTATCGTAGTCTACTGGCGGATCTTGTCCAAATATTAATTTAATTTGAGGGAATCTAGTTGTTAGAAACCTTAGCATGAGTTGAATATTTACCTTTTCTAACGTGCTGAAGCTATTGTCGTTTATTCCTATTTGTAAGCGTCCGGTTCGGTGTTTAATAAAGTGTTTGGTTAATTGACGCAACCAATGCTGTTCGTTAAAGTCTCCCAGTTCGGTCTTTGTAATTTGTTTAAAGTGTGGTCTGTTAGGTTTTTGGGTTATCGGAGCGGGGGTGATATTGATTTTCCAGTCTATATACTCGTCATAATAGTCCGGGTTTTCTACATTGGGTTGGATTTCTTCATTAGTGATAGGATACAATCGGGATAGAGCATCTGCAGCTGTATTTTCTTTTCCTTTTTTGTATTCGATTTCATAATCGTACTCCTCGAGTCTCAAACGCCATCGCATGAGTCTCGATGAGGGGTCTTTAACATTCTTTAACCATTTCAAGGCTTGATGATCGCTTTGAATTTTAAATTTTCTACCAAGTAGGTATTGTCTTAGTCCTTTGATTGACCATACTATTGCTAATAACTCTTTCTCGGTTGTGGAATAATTCTTTTCAGGAGGGTTCAAAGTTCGGGATATATAACAGCATGGATGTCCGTCTTGGGAGAGTATTGCTCCTAACCCTTCGTTACTTGCGTCTGTTGTTAATGTGAATGTTTTGTCAAAGTCTGGATATTGTAGTACAGGGACTTCGCAGAGTTTTTGTTTTAGTGTGTCAAATGCAAGTTGTTGTCTATCGGTCCAGTAGAATGGAGTGTCCTTTTTTGTGAGATCTGTCAATGGTTTTGCGATTTTAGAAAAATTACGTATAAATTTTCTATAGTATCCAACGAGTCCTAAGAATGACTTTGTGTGGGTCGCGGTCTTTGGTGTTTTAAAGTCTTTCACGGCTTGAATCTTTTTGGGATTAGGTTTTACTCCTTCCTTTGTTACTACGTGTCCTAAGTATTCTAATTCCGGTTTCAAAAATTCGCATTTGTCCGGTTGTATTTTTAATCCTAAATTTTGTAGTCTGTCTAGTATAATGGCTAGATTTCGGTTATGTTCTTGGATGGTGCTCCCGAATATTATAATGTCATCAAGGTATACGAAACAGTTATTTCCTATTAACCCCCGTAGCGCGGTATCCATCATACGTTGAAACGTCGCCGGTGCGTTTTTAAGGCCGAAGGGCATGCGATTATAGTGGAAGTGACCTTGGGGGGTTGAGAATGCAGTATATTTTTTGGAATTTTGCTCCATAGGTATCTGGTGAAATCCTGACGAGAGGTCTAGGGCCGAGAAAAATTTAGCTTTGCCTAAGTGCTCGAGTATCTCGTCCGAATTTGGTAAAGGATACGCGTCTTGGTCTGTTTGCTCGTTTAATTTTCTAAAATCTATAACGATTCTCCATTTTTGTTTGCCTGATGCATCTAATTTTTTTGGAACTACCCAAATTGGTGCGTTATATGGACTGTCCGATGGTTCTATGATTTGTTTGTCTAACATGTCGTTGATTTGAGTCTCGATTTCCTTTTTATGACATTCGGGCGGTCTATAAGATTTGATGTTTATAGGTTTGTCTGTCTTGAGTGTGATTGTATGTTCTGTCAAGTTGGTACATGGTAATGAGTCTGTTTCCATATTAAAAACGTCTAAGTAATTGATGAGGATTTTCTCAAGGGGTTCTCGAAGTTCTGGATCAATATGTTTGGTACGTATTATTTGTGCGAATTTATTAATTTGGCTTAGTTTATCGGGTTTCTCTATTTCGTTTGTAATGTGACAGATTTGCTTACCAGTGTCGATGAAACATACTGTTGTGGGCTTTCCTTCGATGTATTGGGCTGAGATTAGAGTTTCGCCTGGTCTTATCTTGCTATCGGTTTCCTGGAATGGTAATATAATTTCGTCTAAGGTTAGTTTATTGTTATTGACGCTGTATTGATACTTTGTAAGGAATGGGAGTCCGATTATTCCATCTTCGATTAGGGGAAAGTTGTTAGGGACTACGTAGAATTGATGATTTTTCTTGAGCATGGTTAAATTGCAAATTTTTTTAGTGGTATGTTTGTCACTTCCCATTAGGAAGGTTTTTGGGTTAGAAGTTTGGACGTTTAGTGAGGCTTTTTCTTTTATAAGGTTGATTCCTGCTCCGGTATCGATGAGGAATCTGGCTCTTCCTCCGTCTCTTCGTTGCAGTACGATTGATAGTAATCTTTTTAGGTACTTTTTTATATCAAGGACCCGGCTCCTGTGGAGGGGCTATCGCTGGATGCCGGTCACATAGGGTTTCTATTACTGCTTAGCCATCATTTTGCTGACCAAGGTATGTGAGGCATAACCATCCTTTCGTTGCGTTCTCACGACCACCGTGACAGTAGAGTAGTTTTGTTCGGCGGAATTTAATAGTCTTGAGGCATACGCAATCGGCAAATCCTTTCCGATTGGCCCTTGACTCAGTACACCGCTTATTGCATATCCTGATGCGTCTGTGGTAAGGTTAAAAGGTTTAGAAAAGTCTGGATATTGTAGAATGGGTTTCGTCATTAACGCTGTTTTTAAATTATTGAATGCATCTTCTTGATTTTCCGTCCATTTGAAGGGAGTATCTTTCTTTAATAGTTGTGTCAATGGTTTCGCGACCTTGGAGAAATCGGGTATAAATCTTCTGTAATATCCTGCTAGTCCCAGAAATTGTTTGATATTTTTCGCCTTCTTTGGTCGTGGAAATTTTGATACGGCTTCGACCTTTTTTGGATCGGGTTTCACGCCATCCTCACTAATTATATGTCCCAAATAATTCACCTCATGCCGTAAAAATTCACACTTATCGGGTTGTAATCGTAATTTGGCTGTCCTCGGTCTTTCCATTAATTTATTAAATTTAATTTCGTGTTCCTGGAGAGATCTGGAATAAATCACTATGTCATCCAGATAGACGAATAGTTCTATTCCTTGCAGACCCGATAATACCGAGTTCATTAAACGTTGAAATGTTGCTGGGGCATTTTTTAATCCAAAGGGCATTCTTTTGAATTGAAAATGTCCGTATGGTGTCGAAAATGCCGTTTTGTGGGCGTCCTCTTGCGACATACGGATCTGGTGAAAGCCTGATGCTAAGTCAAACGTGGAAAAATATTTTGCACTTCCTAATTGATCCAATATTTCTGTGATGTTGGGTAATGGGAAGGCATCGCCAATCGTTTTATCGTTCAATTTTCCATAATCGATAACTAATCTCCAGCGTTTATTTCCTTGCGAATCGGGTTTTTTGGGCACAATCCATAACGGGGAGTTATATGGAGATATTGATGGTTCCACTACGTCCGTATCTAGCAATTCTTGAATCTGTCGATTTATCTCTTCTCGATGTATTGGCGGATATCGAT
>NW_022885411.1:0-17905 GCF_011952205.1 Bombus bifarius
ATCCGATGGTCCCGTGCGCTAGACACACCCATCCTTAGCTTTCCTCCGACACATCATCGTCTCCCAGTACAGTACTGATTTTACATCCTTCGAACGGTCAACATCCTTCCACCGGGTATACACACCCGCAGATCAATCACTCGCTCATCTCGTACATACGCATCAGCGTAACTGTCTTCGTTATAAGTTGTTGGAATAAACGGTGAAATATAACTTACTACTGTGTCATATTCATTTAACCACCTCTGTTATCTTAATCGAAACAGGGGAACGACTACTTCGCGGCGTCGATTCACCGAATCGTAGCGAGAATTTACGCCTCTCGCTGACGCGTTTTCCTCGCGACCGCGTCTCTCCGCAAACGGTCGTAACAAATCGATAATATTGTATTTGTTGCATAGTATTATAAGCATTAACTCTAGTATTTACTAGTTCATTACATGTCTAGCATATATGTTTATATTTATATGTAACTCTCCAAGTTGATTGATTAAAATATATTTATATATACATGTATATCTGGTGTTTCAATTATTTCCCCTTTTGTAGTTATTCTTATTTCCCGGTTTATTTGTTTGGTTCGTAACTCGTTCAATCCGTTAGCTGGTTTCATTTATTATTTTTTTTATACTGATTGGATTTATTAGTTGCCCTCGCCTTGTTAATCCTTCCTTTAGTTTCGTAGCGCCGTGTGTTCGTTTGTGCATTCAAATCTTTATTCGCGCGTTTTGCATGGGATAGTTTTCTTGTTCTCGTTACGGCGCGTGCGGAGCGCGGGACGTGACACCCCCGCCCTTGGAGTTCAAATTTCCAAAGGAAAATTGACTGATGGTGTCTCTGAGTTCGCTCAAGGCGGATGTAGATGGCGTTGGTTGTTGAGTGACTACCGGTGTTATCGATATCCCTTGAGGTTGTGCTGTTTGATCATCGATATTTCGTTTTCTTTTGAGGTATAGTAGCAGGTGGGTAACTGAGCCGCATATTGCTCCTAATAGGGCGATTCCACATCCGTAAGTTTCACGTAACTGGTATCCATGTATGGCTATATCTATTATCGTCTTGATTAGTTTAAATATTACAAGTATTCCAAATATTGCTGCACTGACGGTTCCAAATTCCATGAAACCAATCCATAAGCTTGATATGGTATTTTTTGCTATTGTCGTTAATGTGTTTTCGTCCATCATTCCCAGAATGTTTACTGTTCCAGGGACGATTGTTTTTCCTGTTGCTCCTCTGGCCAATGTGTTCAAAAGTGCAGATTTTTCTGCCGGGAACATGACGTGGTCCCGAAGTGCATCAAGGTCCTTTTGGGTGTATATTCCGCTCGTGGCCAACGACGATGGTGCTGAATATTGCCACGTTTGACGTACATCCGGGCGGAGTTCCTGTGGTGCAATTGTTTCCATGGGTTTTGGTACGAATTTGTGCCAGAGTCCGTCGATATTGTATAGTGTAGGTAATACCGCGCTACATTCTCTGTGGTTTCCGTGTTGCGTTAGAATGTGTGTTTTTGGCGTTAAAAATGCGGTGCGATTCCCTTGCCAAACGGGTAGCTCCGAGTAACATTCTGTTGTATGTCGTACCTTTACTTGTACCGGAATGCATTTGACTATGTGGACTGCTTCTCCTGCGATCAGGGCCATGTGTCCTGGGGTTTTCGTTATGGTATATGCAAATTCATCGGGCAGTAAGATTGCTAAGCTTAAAGCATTCTCTATTAGTTTCTTCTGCGTGGTACATCTTTGTGTCAATATATCATGGTACAATGTTGTCATTTGTCGTTTAATATGTTTCTCTACGTAAATGAATTTTGAGTTGACGTATGCGAATATGTCCAAGTTTTCGACTGCTGTCTTTCTTTTGGAGATGAACGTATTTCCTCTTGTTGTTTCTAACAGGAACAATTTGGGATGTTCGGTGGATAGTAGGGTATATCCACACAGTGGCTGTTCTCCGGTTTTAGTCAGTGCAAATGTTACTTTCTGCGTTGTTAGTGCGTAAACTGGTTGTGCTGATTCTCTGTTGGTTTTTATTTCTTGGATCTTTGTAGCAATTCCTTCATATAGCACATCGTACTGATCAAATTTGCATGGTGAGGGTGGTTGTGGTTGCCAATAAGTGTATCCGTCTTCAGCGTCTAGACAGTTTCCTTCGCTAAAGGTACATACCGTTCCTGATTTCAGTAGAATTTTGTTCGCCTCGATCCGTACTGGCACGACTGCTGATTTTAAACTTATCCTCACTGTTGCTTGTACGACGACCTTTTCCCAGCTCCCGTATGGGTCTACATACTGTGTTCCCTGGCAGCTGCCGTCGTCTGTTAGCTTGCCGGCTAGGACAAGCGACCTTGTTTCTGTTGCATTATCCTTTAGGCCAACTATAAGGTTTTGTGGTCCGAGTGAAAACGTGCCGACTTGGTGCATCCTTGCGCATTGTTGGGCGGTTGTTTCATGGAGGTATTCGGCGAATCCGTTATGCACTGCCGACGTGTGAGAGTGCATGCCACAGTAATATACAATTCGAGTTATTTGCACCTTGCATTGCCTTACGTTGGTAAATTCAAATTCTGAGAGTTGAAGTAATTGTATATAAATATCTTGGGTTTCAGTCAATGTAGGCTGTATGCTGCAGTCCCCGATGGAGTTTAGAGAGATAGTGGTAACATTGAGGTGGTTGCCATTGCAGTCATATCCTACCAGGCCGTGTGTTATTTTGATGAGGGTGAGTACGATGACTAGGCAGTTCATCTTCCTATCAACAATTTATTAAATCGTTTCTTACTCTCGGGTTTATTAGAAATAAGAATAACTTTTTATTATTATTATTAATATATAAAAAAAAAGTTTATATGTTTTTTTTGTGTTTTTTTTTAATATTATTATTTTTTTTTTTTATTACAATTATAGCTTGTCTTTGAATATATATATATATATATATATATGTGCGTGCAATGGTAAATATGACGACTTATTTTACGAGTCACTTAGATTATCAATAGATATCGCCTACTTTACAACATGCGTGTATGTATATATTGTTAAACATTAGGTGAAAGTTATATGCATAGTTATAAATGTCATTTGTTTACAGGTGGATAGCAAAAGTATTTGGTTTCGTGAGTGGCGTACAGGTGCTTTACAGTTCTACGGTACGGATTGCTATTCCTTGGACTAAAAAAAAAATTCTTTCGATGTCTGTCAGATTTTTGTAAACGAACATGCATGGAAGGATTTTCTGCAGAGATTCAAAATGCTCTCTGGATTCCTCGTGAAACGTCTGGACAACATCTACATGTTCTTCCATCCGTCGTTCAGAGAATGGTTGATGAATTCGCCATCAGTTCTATACACACATACAAAAATAGTTAATATATATATTATATATTTTTTTTCTTTTTTTTTTTATATATATATGTTTCATTCGGACCTGTTCCTTGTATGAATACTGTATCTCTGTATATAATATAATATATATAATATGTTATGATTATGTTAGTTGTTATTTATTATATGTATTTTCCTTAACTCTCTCCCCTTTTTTTTCTTGTTGTTGTTTTTTTTTTTTATTAGTACCTAACATTGCTATTATGATGCTGTATTACATTGTATTGGCTATTATTTGTATGTGCGCGCGACGAATTTTTCAACATGGCCGCTCGTGTGTATCTTTGGTATGGCGTTGGTTTAATGTCAACAGTAGCGTGTCGTTGAAATAGTTAATTAATTGTTAATCACTATAATTTTACTTAGTAGTGTTTTTGTAATATTGTTTTGTGTTTCATGATATTGTGTGTGTCAATACCGTGTGCTACCTTAATGTGATAGCATGGATTGTATTGTTATCGAATTTCGATAGTCATTGTTTTGATTATACGTGACTTGCATTTATATAAGTCTTGTTTAATTTAGTTAATGTTTTTTGTGTATTGTGTTACCAGATATTTTGTGTAGCGTAACTTTATTCTTTTGCACCGAGTTCAGTCATGTTGTTAATATTTAGTTAGTCTATCTTGATTAATTTCTAACCTATTCCTGTGTTTATTAACCTTTCTTATTTTCCCTATTAATTTATTATTGCATGTACTTGCTATTTGCTATTATTTTGTGTATGATATGAATTGGTTTCTTTATTAGTGATTAAAATCTACTTGTTAGATTAACATTGTCTGTAATTCTTCAGATTCTACTCTTTCGTTGCTGCATCACTTACCTGGATCGTTCCCGCAACATCATCCGATTCTTTGATATGCCTTGGATACTTACTACGGCTGCCTTCTACTACGGCTGCCTTCAATCGTCTTATATCTGTGGTCATAAAGGTGGTGTTTAATTTATTTAATTTAATATATATATATAATGCATTGTATGTGCGACCACTATTGTGCATTACAAATTAACATCACAATACTACGTAGATTAATACATAACCAAATATCCCTTTACTCCGGTTACATTTATTACTAACTCTCAATTAATCTATCTTGATTATTTTCTAACCGCTTTCTATACTTTATCAACTATTTTATTTCTTCTTGTTAGTCTGCGAAATTCATGCATGTACGCTTCCTTGTATGGTGATTAATTGTTCATGAGGTAAGTTGCACTTTCACCGTTTTAGTTATTCGTTGAACTAGCTCGTTTCACATTCAAACAGTAATTGGAGCACTTGTAATAAACTTCTTTTCTTTTCAGGTTTCCGTCATCTGTCTTGTTCGATGAACAGTGCAATGCTTCCACAGTATTGTTATAACATTTAGTACTGTTGTATTTTGCATTAAGGCAATTGAAGTTAATTGGTTCATTTATTTTTCAGCTGGCTGTTGTACATGGTGTTTCGCAAACAGAGATCCATAACCTATTTTGCACGTAAATCTTCTCGTATGATGATTACTTGTTCACAAGGTAACTTTCACTTTCACTCTTTTAATTTTATTGAATCAACACGTTGTATATTCAAACAATAATTGGAGTACACATGATAATTTTCCTTTTTTTTTTCTTTTTTAGGTTTTCGCTATCTGTATTATTCGACGAACAGTGTCACACTTCCTTTTGATTTATCCACAATATAGTTATAACACTTAGTAACCTCGTATTTTGCACTGAGACAATTGAGACTAATTTATTCATTTATTTTAGGTAGCTGTCATACATTATGTTTCACGAACAACGATCCATAACCTATACTTGCACGTACACTTTCTTGTATGTTGATCACTTGTTCACAAGGTAACTTTCACTTTCACTAGTTAATTGTTCATTGAGTTAACACGTTTTATATTTAAGCAATAATTGAAACACATATAATAATTTTCCCTTTTTCCTTTTAGGTGTTCGATATCTGTATTATTCGACGAACAGCACTACAACATACACTACTGCACTACGTTGCCCACTGAAATCACTTTATTCATTGTTTATTTCGATTATGCGCTAGTTTTAGCTTGTTTAAGTGCACTGTTCGCGGAATCCCTTTTACTTCAATCTTGACGTTTTGGTTCTGCAGGATTTCTAGCACTTTATATGGTCCAGTATATTGATCGGAGAATTTTCCTTTACTGGGTTCTTTTAGTAAATATATCGAATCTCCTACTTTAAAATCCTGGGGGTTGATTCGTCGGTCGTAATATTCTTTTGATCTTAGTTTGGATTTTATTAAATTTTCTCTTGCCATTCGTTGTACGGTGTTAATTTTATCGAACAGGTCTTCGAGATATTCTGCGTATGTTGGTTCCATGTTCTCTTCGATTATTACTTCACCAGTAGGTTCTCTGGCTAAATGTCCAAAAACTAATTCGTGCGGGGAGAATTTCGTTCCTTCGTGTACAGAGGTATTATAAGAAAACATAGCTAATTCTACCCATTCGTCCCAATTTCTGGAATTTTCAATGTATAATTTGAGATATTCAATCAGTACGTGGTGAGATCTTTCGATTGAACCGTTACTTTGTGGATGATATGCCGTCGTGGTGTATTGTTTGATGCGGAATCTCTTTGCTACTTTCTTCATTTGTGAGGATGTAAAGTTCGTTCCTTGATCAGTGAGAATAGCTCTCGGTGATCCGAAACGACAAATAAATCGCTTTACAAAAGCGTCCGCTATCTCGGCTGAAGAGATTCCTCCTAGTGGAATCCCAATTGAGTATTTTGTTAATAAATCTTGGATGGTTAATATATATTCATTTCCCTTTTGAGTTTTTGGTAATGGTCCTACAATATCCATACTAATTTTATCGAATGCTTTACCTGGTGTGTCTGTAAGTACCATTGGTTGTTTTGCTTTTATTCTTGTGAGTTTCTTTAATTGACATTCCTTACATGTTCTTACGTAATCTTGAATTTCCTTTTTCATATTTTCCCAATAGTAGTGTTGTCGTATTCTTTGATAAGTTTTGGTAATTCCTTTGTGTCCTGCTACGCTTGATTCATGTTTTTCTCGTATTATGTTGTTCCGCGCTTCCACAGGTGGAGTAATTACTTCTCCAGTGCAAATGGTGATGGATAAGGTTTTTTCCATAAATATTTCCTTTAATTTTCTGATTGTATATCGCCAGGGTATTTCCTCCAAGTTTCCTTTGCTAATGCTAAACGAAGTTAACTGTTTTTCATTTACTACGTCTAATAGAGATCTTAGCGAGTTTAATAAATTGTCTGGTGTTATTGGAATATTTCTATTTTCCTTTATCGGTAGGGATACAATGTATTTTCCGGAATCGTAATTCAATCTTGCTTTTTCTAACATTAAATCTTCATAACGAGGCAATTTTCCCGTTTCCTTCATTTCTAAGGCTCCTTTATCTATCGGTTTGCCGTGTATATCTATAAATACTACTTTATGGTCACTTACTCTTGCAATTGAGTCTCGCGTTTCCGAAATTTTTAGTTCCGCAATTATCGTAGGTCTCGTGTCCTTTTCTTGTTGTTGAATTAGTTCTGGAACTACAGTGGAGGTTTCTTTTTCGCTTGTCGTGTCCGTGTCTTCCTTTTCTCGATTGGTTATTTCTCTGTCTGTACTTACATTGATTTCTGTTAGTTCTTGGTCTAAATATTTTATGGAGGTTTCTTCTATTGTAAAATGTTTTCGGGTAAAACCCTTTCCTTGGTTTTTGGAATCACTGGGTTGAGGCAAGACGCGTGGTTTGGCTTCGAATACGGGAGAGTCTTCCGTTGACGTGTCTATTTCGAATCTTTTTGGGACAGGATAGCGAATCGGTGAGACTTCCTCTCTCTTTCTGATTGGTAAACAAACTTCTGGAGGGTTCCTAGATAATGCGTCTGCGTTTGCGTTCGCTCTGCCTGCTTTGTATACAATATCAAATTCAAAATCCGATAATTTTAATTTCCATTTCCAAATTCTAGAAGTAGGATCCTTGATAGAATGCATCCACACTAAAGGTTTATGATCGGTTACGATAGTAAACTTTCTTCCGTAAAGATACGGTCGGAAGTGCATTGCGCTGTAAACAATTGCCAGACACTCCTTTTCTATGGTAGTGTCACGTCGATTCGGGGTAATTTCACGTTCCGCACGCAAGGTGAGAAATTCGTACTTAAATTTTGATTGTTATTAGAAAATTTATTGAACACTGACAGAGTAACGATACAGAATGGTCAAACAGCACAGAAAAGAATGTTCTTACAACGACTCGAGAGGTACTTTTTTATATCAAGGACCCGGCTCCTGTGGAGGGGCTATCGCTGGATGCCGGTCACATAGGGTTTCTATTACTGCTTAGCCATCATTTTGCTGACCAAGGTATGTGAGGCATAACCATCCTTTCGTTGCGTTCTCACGACCACCGTGACATTCCCCCCTCCTTAGCTTCGCTTTGCTCCGCTAAAGCGTAAGGCTCTGGTGGGGCTTCTAAGTTGAATGATCCCCTCATCTTCGTCTTCGGTGATATTTTGGAAGGTGACCGTCCTTGGTACTGTTGATGTTTGATCGATCCTGTTTACGCGAGCGGTAGGGCAGAGTATTTTGATACGTACATTTTTAGGAAATGATCGGCGTAGACATTCGAAAAGTTTACATTTGTACATTACATATATTGTTCCTAGTCCTAGGGCTATGATTCCTAATATTTGTAGTGTGGATATGCCATATTCCTTCAATGAATTTATGCGTCGCTCAAATTGCAGGGTACTGATTTGTGTTTGTAATGTGTCGAGGTTGGCTTTATATTGGTTAAAATTGTGAGTTACTTTTGGAGCTGTTTCTAATATTTTCTCTAATATTGGAACATCTGTTTCTTCGAAGCTGTATATGCTATTCTTAAATTTGGTTTCGTAAGAGATATTTTTATGTGATCCTCCTATTTTCATAATATTATGATCGTATGTGATTATGCACCCGGTTTTACTGCTAATTAAGCTTGGTTGTCTAATTTCTAGGATTTTATGTGTCTTACATAACACGTCGATTTGTACATTTTTCGCAGGAATAATAATATAATGGTTTTCCGTCTGCAAAGGTACGAACGTCAATTCTTCCAGCTTGAAGACAGCAGTCGGGCAAGTTTTGACCGTCTGTCGATTAGTAATTAATTCTGATCTGCATTCAGGTGAATTGATTCTATTGTGACTCGGTTGAGTTCTTTTACAAATGTGGATGATTGCCGTTCGTTTACAATATTTGTTTAAGTAGTGACTATCGACAAAGGTGTATTGTTCTGAGTCGGTTAGTATCAAATCAGTTTCTATTACAGGCGCAATGAATACAGAGTTTTGTTTGGAAGGTATCGGGTAAATTTTAGTTATTTTCCATTCATTGTTTTCCAAAAGCGGCACAGTTATTGTATATATAAGTTTGTTATCTCTTATCCATACCTTTAGTTTGCTTAGATCTAGAATTAGTTGAAAGTTTTGAACTGAAGGTTCGATATGGTTAGTCATAAAGTTTTGTCTCGTTATTTAGTCAAGTGTTTTTAAGAATTGTTCGGGTTCTATAACTTGTGGGTTTATGATTCCTTGTTTCCCTAACATAACAGTGTTAAAAATTTCGTCGATGTTTATATGGAGTTCTGATATGGTAGATTCGGTTTGAATTAATAGGGAGACTAATATTTCGTTTTTTTCATTGTGGTTTTCAATCTTGTGTATATCGTTGGCTAAGTTTTCAAGTTGATTTGTTTTGGTATTGTCTAGCACGCGTTTGATGAGTGCGGTTTGGTTACTAAGAATTGTTTTTATTTTATTGTTGGAATCAAATAATGTATCGATGTTCTTGTTAATGAGTTCTAAATCGTTTTCGTCGAGAGTTCCGAATAAAGTTTTGGATACTGAGCCTATGACATTGAGCAATCCGCGTTTGCTTTTATAACGCAATAATAATTTGAGTTGCCGAGTCAGGTTTTGAAGATTTCTGTACTTGAATTTTAGACTGCTTATTTCTGGTATGTAAGCGCAAGGTGGTTTACATTGACGGTCTATTAAATCTATTACGCGTTGTAATCTATTAACTCGGTCAATTGGATCGTTAAGGCCTACTATAAGGGTGATATCTATTTGTTCGTTGTACAGATAGCAATTGTCAATGTGTTCCAGGAATATGTTGGCGTAATTCAATGGTTTTACTTCTAGATCGCTTCTAATGTACTCGAGTGTTATGATGATCCATATTATGGTCTTCTTCCTGAAAGGTAGGGTTTTAGCCTGTTACCGTGGATTCTTTGCGTGTGACCGTTGGAATATTCGATAAGATAGGTGGGTGGATTGGATGAGAGGATTTCTGCAGGTCCTAGCCATTCGTGGTCTAGCTTGTTAGTTTTGTGATCGTTATGTACCCATACTTTATCTTTTACTCGGAATATCGTCTGTGTTTTAATAATTTTTCGCATTTGATCCCTCTGGTATCGCTTTTTGTTAGATTCGGTAACTCGTCTTGCTTTAGCTATATAGGCGTTGTGTCGATTTTTCCAGAGGTTAAACAATTGTTCTCTGGTTAGGCTAGGAGTGGTTGATATTGAGGATGGCATGTTAGCTTGTCGTCCAAATGTTAGTTCGAATGGGGTATGTCCGGTCGTCTCGTGTACTGAAGTATTATATCCCATGCATATTAATTTTAAGTTTTCATCCCAGTCGTTCTGTCGGTCGGTCGTACAAGTTCGAATAAGGTCCTTTACTACGGCATGCTTTCGTTCAAGGGATCCGTTAGATTGTGGATGGAAAGAAGTGGTTTTTATGTGTCGGATTTTGAAAGCCCTTTCAAATGTGTCCATCAATTTACATACGAAATTTCGTCCCATGTCCGTCAGAATACTTTTTGGTGCGGAAAATATGTACACATAGTGATCCAAAAGTTCGTTAATGATTGAGTTGGCTGTTTGGTCTTTTAAGGGTATGAGGATGAGATATTTGGTTAATTGATCTTGGATAGACAGGATAAACTGATTGCCCCGTTTGGTTTTGGTGAGAGGTCCGAATATGTCCATTGCGATTTTGTCATTAGGATTAAGGGGTGTGTCAGTTATCATAGGTTGTTCCTTGGCCCTGATACGATTTAGCTTTTCTCGTTGGCAGGTTTCGCAGTTTTGTATGAATTCTGTAACGTCTTGTTCTAGGTTTGTCCAGTGATGGTGCTCTTGTATTCGTTTCACGGTGCGGTGTATACCTAAGTGTCCTACTAATTCGTTATGATTTTCGCGTAGTATCGTTTGTTTTTGTTCGTTATCGTAGTCTACTGGCGGATCTTGTCCAAATATTAATTTAATTTGAGGGAATCTAGTTGTTAGAAACCTTAGCATGAGTTGAATATTTACCTTTTCTAACGTGCTGAAGCTATTGTCGTTTATTCCTATTTGTAAGCGTCCGGTTCGGTGTTTAATAAAGTGTTTGGTTAATTGACGCAACCAATGCTGTTCGTTAAAGTCTCCCAGTTCGGTCTTTGTAATTTGTTTAAAGTGTGGTCTGTTAGGTTTTTGGGTTATCGGAGCTGGGGTGATATTGATTTTCCAGTCTATATACTCGTCATAATAGTCCGGGTTTTCTACATTGGGTTGGATTTCTTCATTAGTGATAGGATACAATCGGGATAGAGCATCTGCAGCTGTATTTTCTTTTCCTTTTTTGTATTCGATTTCATAATCGTACTCCTCGAGTCTCAAACGCCATCGCATGAGTCTCGATGAGGGGTCTTTAACATTCTTTAACCATTTCAAGGCTTGATGATCGCTTTGAATTTTAAATTTTCTACCAAGTAGGTATTGTCTTAGTCTTTTGATTGACCATACTATTGCTAATAACTCTTTCTCGGTTGTGGAATAATTCTTTTCAGGAGGGTTCAAAGTTCGGGATATATAACAGCATGGATGTCCGTCTTGGGAGAGTATTGCTCCTAACCCTTCGTTACTTGCGTCTGTTGTTAATGTGAATGTTTTGTCAAAGTCTGGATATTGTAGTACAGGGGCTTCACAGAGTTTTTGTTTTAGTGTGTCAAATGCAAGTTGTTGTCTATCGGTCCAGTAGAATGGAGTGTCCTTTTTTGTGAGATCTGTCAATGGTTTTGCGATTTTAGAAAAATTACGTATAAATTTTCTATAGTATCCAACGAGTCCTAAGAATGACTTTATGTGGGTCGCGGTCTTTGGTGTTTTAAAGTCTTTCACGGCTTGAATCTTTTTGGGATTAGGTTTTACTCCTTCCTTTGTTACTACGTGTCCTAAGTATTCTAATTCCGGTTTCAAAAATTCGCATTTGTCCGGTTGTATTTTTAATCCTAAATTTTGTAGTCTGTCTAGTATAATGGCTAGATTTCGGTTATGTTCTTGGATGGTGCTCCCGAATATTATAATGTCATCCAGGTATACGAAACAGTTATTTCCTATTAACCCCCGTAGCGCGGTATCCATCATACGTTGAAACGTCGCCGGTGCGTTTTTAAGGCCGAAGGGCATGCGATTATAGTGGAAGTGACCTTGTGGGGTTGAGAATGCAGTATATTTTTTGGAATTTTGCTCCATAGGTATCTGGTGAAATCCTGACGAGAGGTCTAGGGCCGAGAAAAATTTAGCTTTGCCTAAGTGCTCGAGTATTTCGTCCGAATTTGGTAAAGGATACGCGTCTTGGTCTGTTTGCTCGTTTAATTTTCTAAAATCTATAACGATTCTCCATTTTTGTTTGCCTGATGCATCTAATTTTTTTGGAACTACCCAAATTGGTGCGTTATATGGACTGTCCGATGGTTCTATGATTTGTTTGTCTAACATGTCGTTGATTTGAGTCTCGATTTCCTTTTTATGACATTCGGGCGGTCTATAAGATTTGATGTTTATAGGTTTGTCTGTCTTGAGTGTGATTGTATGTTCTGTCAAATTGGTACATGGTAATGAGTCTGTTTCCATATTAAAAACGTCTAAGTAATTGATGAGGATTTTCTCAAGGGGTTCTCGAAGTTCTGGATCAATATGTTTGGTACGTATTATTTGTGCGAATTTATTAATTTGGCTTAGTTTATCGGGTTTCTCTATTTCGTTTGTAATGTGACAGATTTGCTTACCAGTGTTGATGAAACATACTGTTGTGGGCTTTCCTTCGATGTATTGGGCTGAGATTAGAGTTTCGCCTGGTCTTATCTTGCTATCGGTTTCCTGGAATGGTAATATAATTTCGTCTAAGGTTAGTTTATTGTTATTGACGCTGTATTGATACTTTGTAAGGAATGGGAGTCCGATTATTCCATCTTCGATTAGGGGAAAGTTGTTAGGGACTACGTAGAATTGATGATTTTTCTTGAGCATGGTTAAATTGCAAATTTTGTTAGTGGTATGTTTGTCACTTCCCATTAGGAAGGTTTTTGGGTTAGAAGTTTGGACGTTTAGTGAGGCTTTTTCTTTTATAAGGTTGATTCCTGCTCCGGTATCGATGAGGAATCTGGCTCTTCCTCCGTCTCTTCGTTGCAGTACGATTGATAGTAATCTTTTTAGGTACTTTTTTATATCAAGGACCCGGCTCCTGTGGAGGGGCTATCGCTGGATGCCGGTCACATAGGGTTTCTATTACTGCTTAGCCATCATTTTGCTGACCAAGGTATGTGAGGCATAACCATCCTTTCGTTGCGTTCTCACGACCACCGTGACAGTAGAGTAGTTTTGTTCGGCGGAATTTAATAGTCTTGAGGCATACGCAATCGGCAAATCCTTTCCGATTGGCCCTTGACTCAGTACACCGCTTATTGCATATCCTGATGCGTCTGTGGTAAGGTTAAAAGGTTTAGAAAAGTCTGGATATTGTAGAATGGGTTTCGTCATTAACGCTGTTTTTAAATTATTGAATGCATCTTCTTGATTTTCCGTCCATTTGAAGGGAGTATCTTTCTTTAATAGTTGTGTCAATGGTTTCGCGACCTTGGAGAAATCGGGTATAAATCTTCTGTAATATCCTGCTAGTCCCAGAAATTGTTTGATATTTTTCGCCTTCTTTGGTCGTGGAAATTTTGATACGGCTTCGACCTTTTTTGGATCGGGTTTCACGCCATCCTCACTAATTATATGTCCCAAATAATTCACCTCATGCCGTAAAAATTCACACTTATCGGGTTGTAATCGTAATTTGGCTGTCCTCGGTCTTTCCATTAATTTATTAAATTTAATTTCGTGTTCCTGGAGAGATCTGGAATAAATCACTATGTCATCCAGATAGACGAATAGTTCTATTCCTTGCAGACCCGATAATACCGAGTTCATTAAACGTTGAAATGTTGCTGGGGCATTTTTTAATCCAAAGGGCATTCTTTTGAATTGAAAATGTCCGTATGGTGTCGAAAATGCCGTTTTGTGGGCGTCCTCTTGCGACATACGGATCTGGTGAAAGCCTGATGCTAAGTCAAACGTGGAAAAATATTTTGCACTTCCTAATTGATCCAATATTTCTGTGATGTTGGGTAATGGGAAGGCATCGCCAATCGTTTTATCGTTCAATTTTCTATAATCGATAACTAATCTCCAGCGTTTATTTCCTTGCGAATCGGGTTTTTTGGGCACAATCCATAACGGGGAGTTATATGGAGATATTGATGGTTCCACTACGTCCGTATCTAGCAATTCTTGAATCTGTCGATTTATCTCTTCTCGATGTATTGGCGGATATCGATACTGTTTGGTATTAATTGGTATATTATCTGTGGTAATTATTCTATGTTCCAGAACTTCAGTTGCCTCCAATGTATCTCCTGGAATATGAAATCTATCTTGATTGTTACGAATCAATTTTTTTACATTTTCCTTTTCTTCTTCGTTCAAGTGTTCGAGTCGTAGTAACTCATTTATTTTTTCGTATCTACTTTCCTTCGATTTTAAAACTGTATTACACGCTGTCCTAGGAAGCGGGGAGGGATTTTCAAATTCCTTAATTACCATCGTCGGTGTTGTAAATTCGTAATCTCTTGAAGTAGTATTTATTACTCTTATATAGCCTTTTCCTTTATGATTCCTCACAACTGCATTTCCGAAATAGATTCCCTTGCTCGGCTCGATTCTTGGAATAAATCCCTCTTTTATCTCTGGATTAGCGATATTAATTGAACACGTTATTGAACTTCGCTTCGGTATAATTATTTTCTCCTTAGTGTCGAAGGGAATATAAATATTTCCCCATTTGATATGTTTTTCTTCATAATCTAAACGAGCTTTACAACCTGCAAAAAATTCGGATCCTAAGATTCCGTCTTGATCGATTAGTAATGAATCATCGACTACGTGAAAAATAACCGGATGGCCCGCGACCTGTATTACCGTCTGCCCTAGGGAGACCAGGCTCGTTGCCGTAATTCCTCGCACTTCAATTGATTCTTTCTCGTCGATGATGGCTGAATCGGGTAAAGCAGGTTTCTTGATAATATTGATTTCCGATCCAGAGTCTAACAATAAACTCGTCTTGGTTTTTAGATTTGGGGAAACTATTCGTGCAGTTGGGGTCGTTGGAGAATCGTTAAATTTTACTGAAATAATTCGGAGAGGTCGCCTTCCGAATCTGAATTCAACTCTTGATGATTTTCCTTCGCCGGTTGCTTGTGCTTCGCTCTTTCCCTTTTGTCTTGAGATTCTGGATTCTCTGTCTGTGGCCTTGTTTGGTTGTGGGATGACTCCCCCACAGTATTTAGTGGCTGTTCGTTCGATCTTATAGTCGGCATTGCGTTCGCTCCGTCTCTCGTTATGGGTGGTGGAGTTGATCTCGCGTGGGTGGCTGCCCTCGTCCTGTTTGTTGCCGTCGGCGCCGGTCGTCTGATTGCCGCTTGTACTCTCGGGCGATTCGGCGTATCGTTCCCTCGTGGCTCGCCCCATTCTCCCGAAGGACGTGTTTGGTTTCCCGACGGTCTCGAAGCGTAGGGTACGATTAATCCGGCGTCTACTCGGGCTTTAAATTTGTAACAGTCCTTCACTAAATGTCCGGGTTTTTTACAATAGTTACACATGATATTTTGTCTATTAGTATTCGGAAAATTCTGCGATGGAGGTACTGATCTTCGATCTTGGCGGTTGTTTCTGATATTGTTATTAGTGTTCGAGGGACATGCGTTATCGCGTCTGTAATAGTTCGAGGGTGTCGGTCGATGGGGTCGCGTTCTGTCGGTTATTTGTCTCAATTCGTGTGTTGCTTTAACGGCTTGACGATACGCATCTTCTAAAGTATGGTACCCTGCTATTTTTACTCGTACATATACCTCGTTCGGAAGTCCTTTAACGAAAGCTTCTCTCGTTTCCCAATCTATAGTATCTTGTACGTCGGGGGATATGATGCCGTAGTCGCCTCTTTCTCCGTCCATTATTGCTAATCTAAGATTTCTAACGCGATCCATATAATCTAATATATCTTCCCCGGGTCGTTGAAATATCGTTCCTAATTCTCCCTTATATTCATTAAGAGATTTCTTTGGGCCGAATAGATCCTTTAATTTGTTTCCGAAATCATTTAAACTCATTAATTCCGTGTCTTCGATGGCGAGGAACGCGTGTCCACGAAGCTTATTTACTAACAATTTTACCAATTGAGGTTCTTGATATCTGGGAATCATATTTCGCGCGCGCTCACAAGCTCTTAAAAAATGGAATACCGATGGTCGATATCCGTCAAACACTGGCACCGATTCGATCGCGTCTTTTAGCTTAATTGGCTGGGTATGTCCACCTGTCTGGATCGTTTCCTGTTGCGCTGTCGGCGGCGATTTGGGTGTTTGAGGTTCCTGTTTCGTTTTAAGTTCGAATAATCCGCTTTGTAATTCGGCGAGTTTTGCACTCATATCGCGAAAGTTCGCATCCCATGCTTTAAGCTTTTCCGACAATGTCAAAACCATTTCTTCGTCAAACGATTCCACTACAGTCGCCATTGTTTTTTAAATATATATTTTATTAACAAGTGTGACAACTTTAATCTACTATGGAGCGTGTCAAATCGTTTAAACCAACTTTAATCCTCCGTGAAGCGGATCCCACCGCTGCCACCAAAAATTTACTACTCTAAATGTTACGTATTAATTTGTTTGTTTAAATCGATCAAATCTTAAGTTTAAATTTTACTGAAAAATTTTTTTTTATAGTTTGAGTTTGTATGTAATCTGAAGGGAAATAAGTTGAAATGATATTATTGTGTATTTAATTCCGATTTAGGTAATTAATTAATACGATAGTTGCTGCCACCAGAAATAGTCTAAAGACTATTTCAAAATATTTTATTTTTATTATTTTCTTTTGCGTTTAAAGGGTAGCGTTAACTGACGCTTAATGCAACTGGTAAACGAATTTCACTTTTCGGCTAACTTGCTATGCGCAGGGATACTAGCGCGGGAGAGGATTAAAGCTGGGTACAATGAATATTTTTCCTCGTTGAACGGATTTTTATTTTGACGTAGAATTGCTTAGGTTATTATATATATATATTTTATTAGCTGGATATTTATATTTTAGCGTTGCTGGATTAGATAGGAATATGAGATTGTTCGTTGTTTTATATAAATTTATTTTTACGTTCGACTTCTTCTTCTCTTTTAATTCCGCCGTAGTAGTTTGTCGTTAGGACCGAAACTCAATTCATTTACCACGATGAAGTCTGTCGCCACGATCTTCTTGCCTTTTGAGTTTAATTAACGAGGATGATTCTAACGATCCTCTCTGCGTGGAACTCGTGTGATTTCGCAAGCCTTGCCCAAAGACGGGTAATATTTTACCAACAATGGGAGGAGGAATGCGAAGATCAGAGGATGTTTCAGTAGCTGAAAACACCGTTCGCACAAGCCGACACAACGGACAACACCTTTGTTTAAAATTTAAGCAATGTTTCTATCTTTAAAACCGTTCGCGAAAATGAATGAAATCGATGATAGGAGGTTTTTAATTCAATTCTCGAGGACAACGAGATTACCAGAGAAGAAGAAAGTTTTTAAAATTAATTCTCTTACCTTGAGGAAAAGGTGCTATCGGGTGCCATTACTCCAGGTGTTTCGGTGATCGACGAGGTTTGTTGGGTTTATTATTTAATCTCGAATATAGGGTTTTTACCAGCCTTTACTTTATTAAGCTATTTCGATACAAATTGAGTAACTCGCTAACTGAATTAATACCGTAATGAGGACTTAAAATTTTCTTTTATTTAATCGCGACTCCTTTTTCTTTACCGAAAAACTAAAGACCCCGAAACGCAAAAATACTTATACAAATTCTAAACGCAGTAATGGGCGCAAAGAATGATGAGCCGTAATAACAAACGATCGCAAGATTTATGAACAAACTAATGAACGCTGCGCTATGTTGCTATGCTTATTTATAATGCCATCCCCCACGGGGTGGTGGTCCGCTGGGGGTACGCTTCCGTGGGAATCGGGATGTTGCAGTTTTGGGCTTCTCGGAATCGTACGTGACAAAATGTAAGTTCCATATTTCAACTTAGTTTTCTATCAGTCCTGTGAGGGGAACCCC
>NW_022885412.1:0-26115 GCF_011952205.1 Bombus bifarius
TTTTGTTCCTCCGGTCACTCAATCATGTCGTAGGATGAAAGGTCCGAATCGGCACGGGTGACCGGTTGTATTACGTAGAATTTTTTGCGAGCATAGTGACCGCGGGTATTTTTATACCCGTGAGTAGTAACATTCTTTTTTTAAATTTATTAGTTTAGGATAGGTCTTCTTGCACAGCGCGATTATAATAATTAGTTTAAATACATACACTTGAGAATATATTCGTGTTATTTATAAATATGCATGTTAACATTCTGTATAAATATTTGCAAATGGCAAATATGTACACGAATATACCTGTGTAACATAAACATACTTGATTTTAAGCAATGAATTAATCGTGACAATATCAAGTCACGTTCGTTTATTTCATTTCGGTTAGAATTTAAAATATGAGTCAAAATTCATTTTTTCCCGTACAAGAATGTGTGAAATTTTACGTGCAAGAAGACACTTCGCGGCAGGCAGATTTTTGAATCAAAGCAATAATTTTGAACACTGCTTCTGCACTTTCGAGTATGTGCTTTGATAAAGAGATCGCCTGAGAATATTTCTTTCTTAGTAATATATTTAGACTCAATTATTCCATTTGATCGAGTCTCAGTCTTTTTCAATTAACGCTACCTTTTTTGCAATATTAAAGTTTTGTTCTGATTTATTAAATTAATAAAGTAGAGTTACTTAGTTACTATTAAATTAATAAAGTAGATTTAATCAGAAACGAAGTAGTAAAATATAAAATCAAAGAACGTTAGTCCGTTAAATGAAAATTATACAAACTAATTATTTCTTTTAGATCAGGATTTTCAGGTTTAACCCTTTCCGTGCCCATTGTCAGGATCTCATTCACGTGCCCAGGTGCTACTTGAATGGGAGAAAGACACTGGGCACGATGATCTAGAATTAAGTAATGTAATAATTTGTCAGCGACTGACGATGTGTTAGTGTACCGTGCACGACGTATTTTCCACGTTATGTGTGTGTGTTGTTAGGCCGTGGAGCTGCGTCGCTTTTTTTCATTCGTTAAAACATCAAATATTAAAAATGTCGAGACATATATCGATTCAATTTACGTCTCGATACAATCACAATTTATGATAATATCGCCCACGCGATTAAGTGTAACCACGCTTTAAATATTGCCGTAAATTACAATTATAATTCCAAGTTTACTTACATTTATTTTAACGATATCATTTCTTCAGATGTGTTTTATCACGTTTTACGCAATGGTCACTAGCCTTCGTCAGTCGATTTCAGGAAAACGGTACGTACCTTAGAGTGTGCATGGTGTGTGTTAAGCTCGGGTGTCGGAGGCGTCCCGGGACGTCCTCTCTAGTGTAGGACCTTTGCGCCCGAGCGTTTGTGTGAGAACCGTGGAGCGAGTGTGTTGGTGTGCCTGTTTTGCTATTTTTTAAATATAGCGCTAGGTAGGATAGGTAGTATACTTTCTGGTGTGTCTGTTAATTATAAGTAGGTAGGGCCGGGCAGGTTGGCACAGTCTCTGGTCGGGTAGGCGCGTTTTCGTGTGACCAACCTGTTTCTGTAAATCTGATTTGAAAAATCGACGGTGAAACTGGCACGAGTAGAGCATGCTCTCGTCTCTGGTTTTGCCTTTCGATTTTTCGAATTTCGCGGTCGCGGTCGCGAATGGGTCGAAACGAACGTTTATTGCTCGAGCACGCACATGCGAGTGAGCAACGATCACTGCTGTGATCGTTGGTCAGTCCATGTGCACTTCAATCAGCTTCCGCGGTTTATATTTTTATTTTTCCTTGGTAAGTTTTTTTTTTGTTTGCGATTTAGAAGTCTCGAGCTTAGATTTAAGTTTCAGCGGGCATTGCGCCCGAAGAAAGAAGAGGCTATAAGCCGAAGAGGCCCGGCAAACTGCCACTCAAGAGGGCAACTACTAATGGCTCCCCATCCTCTGGGTCAACCAGAGCATGGGAAGTCATTATTGTTACTACTTTGTCACTATGCTCGATTTTAGTACTTGTAGTAGTAGTAGTAGTAGCAGTAGTAGTAGTAGTAGTTTGCTTTTTTGACCGATGTATATATCGGTCCATCGTCCCATTGGGCAAATCGCGATTTTTCTTATTAGTGTTGCGACAAATTAATTACGGGTTGTATTAGAGTTGCGAAATATCGCGGCTTTCCATTAGTGCGGCGAGAAAATGATTACGGTTTGAATTAGAGTTGCGATAAAATGATAATCGCGTTTGCTTTAGAGTTGCGAATTACGATATCGCGATTGTCTTTTGCAAATTTTATTATAAATTTTTAGAATTTCTTATAGAATTATACGTATCAGAATTTATTCTGTTTTCTATTGTTAAAAATTAGATTATAAAAATGTTAGTTTTCAGTTAATTTTATAGTATTACAAGTAGCAATATCAGAATATTTAAAGTAGCTTTTTCATATAGTAAATAGTAATTTTTATTTGAATTCACTATAAGAATTAGCGTTGCGATAATGAATGATCGCGTTTCGTTAAGTAGAGTTGCGTTTACAAAATGCCCAAACCCCCCGACTGCATTGGTCGGACACTGTTCCTGGATCACACGATACAGCTGCAAGAGTTGTACAAGTGTGATCGTTCATCGGCAACCTCCTAAATGGTTGCACTGCGATATGTCAGTCCCCCACTTGCGATTTTTCTTATTAGTGTTGCGATAAATTAATTACGGGTTGTATTAGAGTTGCGAGATGACATCGCGGCCTTTTATTAGTGTGACGAGAAAATGATTACGGTTTGAGTTAGAGTTGCGATAAAATGATAATCGCGTTTGCTTTAGAGTTGCGAATTACGATATCGCGATTGTCTTTTGCAAATTTTATTATGAATATTTAGAATTTATCCTATTTCCTATTGCTTAAAATTAGATTATAGAAATGTTAATTTTCAATTAATTTTATAGTATTGCAAGTAGCAATATCAGAATATTTAAAGTAGCTTTTTCATATAGTAAATAGTAATTTTTATTTGAATTCACTATAAGAATTAGCGTTGCGATAATGAATGATCGCGTTTTGTTAAGTAGAGTTGCGTTTACAAAATGCCCAAACCCCCCGACTGCATTGGTCGGACACTGTTCCTGAATCACACGTACAGCTGCAAGAGTTGTACAAGTGTGATCGTTCATCAGCAACCTCTTAAATGGTTGCACTTCGATTTCTCGCAATTAGTGTTGCGTATTGCTTAAATACGAGTGCGTAGATTTATACTTATTAGCGTTGCGTATCAAATTTCGGGAATTTTCAGACTTTCCTTTTCTTTTTTTTTTAATGGTAGATTAATTGGTATTGCAGATATAACAAAGCACTCGTCGTGTTTGATTTTGAGAATTTCCTGCTTCATAAATATTGGTAGTAAATTAGCGTTGCGAAACAAGAATATTCAGTTCCACACTCGGCGTGTTAATCGGGTTTATATAGAGTGGAAGACGATTGAATTTTAGTAGCCCTTCTGGCTACTGCTTCGTTTCTTTTTCAGCGCCCCTTATTAATGCGCCCCTTATTACTACGTTTATTACTGAAAATACTGCTATAAGACATATTCTTAAAAGTTAAAAGTTAAAAGACAAGGCAGT
The DNA here is from genome assembly GCF_011952205.1 of Bombus bifarius. NCBI lineage: Eukaryota > Metazoa > Arthropoda > Insecta > Hymenoptera > Apidae > Bombus > Bombus bifarius. Next base: position 3,594 of record NW_022885412.1, read on the forward strand.
TGATTTTATAATAATCGGGGTTTCCCTCATCTTAGTTATTCCAAATGAACTTTTTAATTTTTAATTCAGATTAAATTCAATTACTTAAAATTCTTGTTCTCATCGTAACCCTTCGTTTCGATCAAAAAGATGCAAATGATTCTCTATATTTGCTAGAATTTAATCAATAGTAATTTGATATATAATTGACCATTATTAGTAGTTTATTTTTCATTTTTGAAATTGTTCTCGTCATAAAGGTGACTGTTTCTTTCATATACCAAAACCAGAAAATGAATTTGTTCCAGAGTTATCAATTTACAGAAAGTACATTTCAATTACATATATGAACATTTCACAGCATATTAAATATGTATGCTAGATACCCACATGATTTTTCTTCCATTGTCTGATTGTTCAGGCTTCTTCCCGTTTCCCCATTTTTAAAAGAAGCATATTGCGGTTACGTTGGAGTATATAACTTTTCGATAATTTCATAAGTTTAGTACAATGAGTCGTATGTGTTTTGCAAGACTCTAAATTGTATATGCAGCGTCAATAGTTTCATTTCCATTCCTTCGTTCCAAGTTAGACAAATGTATCATTGTTACCGAATGTTGCCAGTACGGTTGCGAATTATAGTACAATGTTTGTACTGATGGATGTAATCGTTTTCGCAGATTAATCAGTTGCTTAACTTTTGGAAAACCACTATATCGATAAGTACAAACATTGCACAATAATTCAATACCAAGCTAAGAACCACGCTATTACAGTCCAGTTTGGATTACGAAAAGCCACGAAGAGAATTTTGGATAATCTAAACTGGACTGCAACGTGGGACGCCGTTGGACACCGTTGGACACCGTGGGACACCGTTGGACACCGTGGGACACCGTTGGACACCGTGGGACGCCGTTGGACACCGTGGGACGCCGTTGCACAACGTTGGACAACGTTGGACAACGTTGGACACCGTTGGACACCGTTGGACACCGTTGGACGTCGTTGGACATCGTTGGACATCGTTGGACGTCGTTGGACATCGTTGGACGTCGTTGGACGTCGTTGGACGTCGTTGGACGTCGTTGGACAACGTTGGACACCGTTGGACAACGTTGGACACCGTTGGACAACGTTGGACACCGTTGGACAACGTTGGACGCCGTTGGACACCGTTGGACACCGTTGGACATCGCTGGACGCCGTTGGACACCGTTGGACAACGTTGGACAACGTTGGACAACGTTGGACACCGTTGGACATCGTTGGACAACGTTGGACACCGATGGACATCGTGGGACACCGTGGGACACCGTAGGATGCGTGCGTCTTAGTCTTAATTAATCGTAAGGTAGATACCTATGTTAAGTGTATTGTGAGCTCATTCTGTACAACGACATTTATCCACCTTAGAACGAAAAAAAGAAAGACCTCGTCTCCCTTCACTCGCTTACCACACAGTACTTCTTGTACTCGCGATTTATCGGTTCGCGATCACTCAGTTCTTTCAAACCGTAGCGTGACGTACTCGCTCGCGCGTATTCCACGTACGTGCGGGTCAACGTGCACTGGACAACTCTTTGGATTCGTAAGTCGCCCCAAGGACACCTCTGTCTTAGTGACTGCTCGACGACTGCTCGACGTTCGCATCGGATCGCGGGAGTTGTCTTCGCGCCGGTGATGCTAGCGAACCTTTTGGGGATTCAGTCGTGGATCTGCAGTCCTGTCCGATTGGTACTTTGGTACTCGGCCAGGGACCTGCAATTTCACGTCCTCCGTAATTCTGTTCGGGCCCGCGGGAGTGGACCCCACTGTTCAGTTGAGGTCAATGCCTTCGTAATCCTGTTCAGCGGTCCCTCCCCGTGAGTGGACCCCACTGTTCAGTTGAGGCCTCTTGCCTTCGTAATCCTGTTCAGCGGTCCATCCACGGGTTCCACATGTTCAGTTGGAGTGTGTTAAGTTGCAGGCCTATGTGCCGGATCCACGGCTGAATTACCCGTGGATCACTAGCATCATCGGTCGGCGCCATCGACCGCGACTCGTGTAAGTTTCGAACGGCGAAACAGGAATCGAGTTACGGTCAATTCTTGGGCTTTCCGCTGAACCTCGGGGTTATCTCGTGTACGGGGGTACGTCGCGTAGGTTTGTTAGTTCTTTCGAGAGATCGCGATCTCGTTCGTTTCGGGCGCGCCGCGATTTTTTCCTTTATCATCTGATTAATCGGGCATTTTCATGTTTTCCCATTTTTTAAGGGAAACTTATTGAGATCACGTTAGAGTTTATAACTTTTCAGTATCTTCAATATCTTACAGTGTCGCAAAAATAGAACGTTAACTAGTTTAGTACAGCGACTCGCATGTCCCTTCTGCGAGACACGAAATGGTATATGCAGTGTCAGTAGCTACATTTTCTTCTTTTCATTCCAAGTTAGATAAATGTGTGTTTGATACCGAATGATGCCAGTAGGGAAGCGAATTATTGTACGATACTTGTACTGATCGATGTAATCGTTGTGTGGGAGATGGATGTTGCGTTACGTAGGCTTTGTTCTGCGTTTGTAAAGATTCATGTAAGCGCTGCGTCGGGGATATGTGTTTCGCAGTTAGGCTACGAAACAACTATTTCCATACGCAGGCCCATGGTTAAGTAGAGTCAAAACTCGACATTCTGCCAACAGGTTGAATGTCGAGATCGATGTGTAGTGCTACATATACCCATGGGCGGGTCTCGCGCGTAGTCACCTCCTCGTGGTGAGACCTGGTAATTGGTATCCTTTTCCAAAAATTAATCAGTTGATTAATCTTTGGAAAACGATGCCAAGCTAAGAACTACGCAACAGTCCAGTTTGGATCACCAAAAGCCTCTAAGAGAATTTTGGATGATCTAGACTGGACTGCACCGTGGGACATCGTTGGACACCGTGGGACGTCGTCAGTTCAGTGTGGGTCACCAAATGCCGCGAAAAGAATTTTGGATGATCTACACTGGACTGCAACGTGGGACGTCGTCAGTCCAGTGTGGGTCACCAAATGCCGCGAAAAGAATTTTGGATGATCTACACTGGACTGCAACGTGGGACATCGTCGGTCCAGTGTGGGTCACCAAATGCCGCCAAAAGAATTTTGGATGATCTAGACTGGACTGCAACGTTGGACATCGTCGGTCTAGTGTGGGTCACCAAATGCCGCCAAAAGAATTTTGGATGATCTACACTGGACTGCAACGTGGGACATCGTCGGTCCAGTGTGGGTCACCAAATGCCGCGAAAAGAATTTTGGATGATCTACACTGGACTGCAACGTGGGACATCGTCGGTCCAGTGTGTGTCACCAAATGCCGCGAAAAGAATTTTGGATGATCTACACTGGACTGCAACGTGGGACACCGAAGGATACCGTCGGTCCAGTTTGGGTCTCCAAAAGCCTCCAACAGAATTTTGGATGATCTAGACTGGACTGCATCGTGGGACATCGTTGGACACCGTGGGACGTCGTCGGTCTAGTGTGGGTCACCAAATGCCGCGAAAAGAATTTTGGATGATCTACACTGGACTGCAACGTGGGACATCGTCGGTCCAGTGTGGGTCACCAAATGCCGCGAAAAGAATTTTGGATGATCTACACTGGACTGCAACGTGGGACATCGTCGGTCCAGTGTGGGTCACCAAATGCCGCGAAATGAATTTTGGATGATCTACACTGGACTGCAACGTGGGACGCCGTGGGATAACGTTGGACACCGTGGGACACCGTTGGACACCGTTGGACACCGTGGAACATCGTTGGACACCGTTGGACACCGTTGGACACCGTTGGACACCGTGGGACTCCGCGGGACACCGTGGGACACCGTGGGACACCGTGGGACACCGTGGGATATGTCTTGGCTATGTCGAATCCATTCTGAGCCCATTCTGTACAATGATACTTATCTGACTTGGAACGAGATATAAAAATCTATTCTTTTTTTCCACTGAATCTTGCGGTTATTTTGTGCACAGGAGTGCGTCGCGTGAGTCCATTGATTCTTCTGAAAGATCCCGATGTATGAAATCATTCTCTTATTTCAAACCAATTTTTAACGAATTATCTTATTGTTTCAAAGTGAGTTATAACGTCATAAACTTGCAAATTAGTAACAGGTAGATTCAAATACCTCGAAACAAGGTTTCGCGCGCGTTTGCACAGTATTCTTTAAATATACTTAGTGGCGAACTTTTGAATTCTTGCAAATATTTTCCATTATTTAAATCACGCGACTGTAGTGTATTTTTGGAATGTATATTTCGTATTCTAATAACGAAAATTCACAGTATATATTCTAATTGCGAACAATATTATTCTTGCAAACGATTGCATTGCATTCACGTTATTCATGAGCATTTGTTTGCTATCGAAGAATATCTCACAATTTTCAACTAAATAATATTTTTCAAACTTGTTCCAATTTCTTAATAATAATCTTTAAGCGTAAAAAAATAGCAGTATTTTCTAAATAAACGTTCGATAGGAAAAAGAAGAAAATTGTCGAAACGACGTTTCGCTTCTTCCTCAAACACCCCCCCCCCCCGCCCTTAAACAACCACCATTTCCACCACTGGACTTTACACGGTTCCTGCCTGATGTTAGTCTCCCTGATGATATTTGCTGGGGTGGCGCAGCATCCATGGTACGTCCTCTGTTTCTCCGCATCGAACGGTGAGTCGCATGCATTTTTGTTCCTCCGGTCACTCAATCATGTCGTAGGATGAAAGGTCCGAATCGGCACGGGTGACCGGTTGTATTACGTAGAATTTTTTGCGAGCATAGTGACCGCGGATATATTTTATACCCGTGAGTAGTAACATTCTTTTTTTAAATTTATTAGTTTAGGATAGGTCTTCTTGCACAGCGCGATTATAATAATTAGTTTAAATACATACACTTGAGAATATATTCGTGTTATTTATAAATATGCATGTTAACATTCCGTATAAATATTTGCAAATGGCAAATATGTACACGAATATACCTGTTTAACATACTTGATTTTAAGCAATGAATTAATCGTGACAATATCAAGTCACGTTCGTTTATTTCATTTCGGTTAGAATTTAAAGTATGAGTCAAAATTCATTTTTTCCCGTACAAGAATGTGTGAAATTTTACGTGCAAGAAGACACTTCGCGGCAGGCAGATTTTTGAATCAAAGCAATAATTTTGAACACTGCTTCTGCACTTTCGAGTATGTGCTTTGATAAAGAGATCGCCTGAGAATATTTCTTTCTTAGTAATATATTTAGACTCAATTATTCCATGTGATCGAGTCTCAGTCTTTTTCAATTAACGCTACCTTTTTTGCAATATTAAAGTTTTGTTCTGATTTATTAAATTAATAAAGTAGAGTTACTTAGTTACTATTAAATTAATAAAGTAGATTTAATCAGAAACGAAGTAGTAAAATATAAAATCAAAGAACGTTAGTCCGTTAAATGAAAATTATACAAACTAATTATTTCTTTTAGATCAGGATTTTCAGGTTTAACCCTTTCCGTGCCCATTGTCAGGATCTCATTCACGTGCCCAGGTGCTACTTGAATGGGAGAAAGACACTGGGCACGATGATCTAGAATTAAGTAATGTAATAATTTGTCAGCGACTGACGATGTGTTAGTGTACCGTGCACGACGTATTTTCCACGTTATGTGTGTGTGTTGTTAGGCCGTGGAGCTGCGTCGCTTTTTTTCATTCGTTAAAACATCAAATATTAAAAATGTCGAGACATATATCGATTCAATTTACGTCTCGATACAATCACAATTTATGATAATATCGCCCACGCGATTAAGTGTAACCACGCTTTAAATATTGCCGTAAATTACAATTATAATTCCAAGTTTACTTACATTTATTTTAACGATACCATTTCCTCAGACGTGTTTTATCACGTTTTACGCAATGGTCACTAGCCTTCGTCAGTCGATTTCAGGAAAACGGTACGTACCTTAGAGTGTGCATGATATGTTAAGCTCGGGTGTCGGAGGCGTCCCGGGACGTCCTCTCTAGTGTAGGACCTTTGCGCCCGAGCGTTTGTGTGAGAACCGTGGAGCGAGTGTGTTGGTGTGCCTGTTTTGCTATTTTTTAAATATAGCGCTAGGTAGGATAGGTAGTATACTTTCTGGTGTGTCTGTTAATTATAAGTAGGTAGGGCCGGGCAGGTTGGCACAGTCTCTGGTCGGGTAGGCGCGTTTTCGCGTGACCAACCTGTTTCTGGAAATCTGATTTGAAAAATCGACGGTGAAACTGGCACGAGTAGAGCATGCACTCGTCTCTGGTTTTGCCTATCGATTTTTCGAATTTCGCGGTCGCGGTCGCGAATGGGTCGAAACGAACGTTTATTGCTCGAGCACGCACATGCGAGTGAGCAACGATCACTGCTGCGATCGTTGGTCAGTCCATGTGCACTTCAATCAGCTTCCGCGGTTTATATTTTTATTTTCAAGTTTTTTTTTTGTTTGCGATTTAGAAGTCTCGAGCTTAGATGTAAGTTTCAGCGGGCATTGCGCCCGAAGAAAGAAGAGGCTATAAGCCGAAGAGGCCCGGCAAACTGCCACTCAAGAGGGCAACTACTAATGGCTCCCCATCCTCTGGGTCATCCAGAGCATGGGAAGTCATTATTGTTACTACTTTGTCACTATGCTCGATTTTAGTATTTGTAGTAGTAGTAGTAGTAGTAGTAGTAGTAGTAGTAGTTTGCTTTTTTGACCGATGTATATATCGGTCCATCGTCCCATTGGGCAAATCGCGATTTTTCTTATTAGTGTTGCGACAAATTAATTACGGGTTGTATTAGAGTTGCGAAATAACATCGCGGTTTTTCATTAATGTGGCGAGAAAATGATTACGGTTTGAATTAGAGTTGCGATAAAATGATAATCGCGTTTGCTTTAGAGTTGCGAATTACGATATCGCGATTGTCTTTTGCAAATTTTATTATAAATTTTTAGAATTTCTTATGGAATTATACGTATCAGAATTTATTCTGTTTTCTATTGTTAAAAATTAGATTATAAAAATGTTAGTTTTCAGTTAATTTTATAGAATTACAAGTAGCAATATCAGAATATTTAAAGTAGCTTTTTCATATAGTAAATAGTAATTTTTATTTGAATTCACTATAAGAATTAGCGTTGCGATAATGAATGATCGCGTTTCGTTAAGTAGAGTTGCGTTTACAAAATGCCCAAACCCCCCGACTGCATTGGTCGGACACTGTTCCTGGATCACACGATACAGCTGCAAGAGTTGTACAAGTGTGATCGTTCATCGGCAACCTCCTAAATGGTTGCACTGCGATATGTCAGCCCCCCACTCGCGATTTTTCTTATTAGTGTTGCGATAAATTAATTACGGGTTGTATTAGAGTTGCGAGATGACATCGCGGCTTTTTATTAGTGTGACGAGAAAATGATTACGGTTTGAGTTAGAGTTGCGATAAAATGATAATCGCGTTTGCTTTAGAGTTGCGAATTACGATATCGCGATTGTCTTTTGCAAATTTTATTATGAATATTTAGAATTTATCCTATTTCCTATTGCTTAAAATTAGATTATAGAAATGTTAATTTTCAATTAATTTTATAGTATTGCAAGTAGCAATATCAGAATATCTAAAGTAGCTTTTTCATATAGTAAATAGTAATTTTTATTTGAATTCACTATAAGAATTAGCGTTGCGATAATGAATGATCGCGTTTTGTTAAGTAGAGTTGCGTTTACAAAATGCCCAAACCCCCCGACTGCATTGGTCGGACACTGTTCCTGAATCACACGTACAGCTGCAAGAGTTGTACAAGTGTGATCGTTCATCAGCAACCTCTTAAATGGTTGCACTTCGATTTCTCGCAATTAGTGTTGCGTATTGCTTAAATACGAGTGCGTAGATTTATACTTATTAGCGTTGCGTATCAAATTTCGGGAATTTTCAGACTTTCCTTTTCTTTTTTTTTTAATGGTAGATTAATTGGTATTGCAGATATAACAAAGCACTCGTCGTGTTTGATTTTGAGAATTTCCTGCTTCATAAATATTGGTAGTAAATTAGCGTTGCGAAACAAGAATATTCAGTTCCACACTCGGCGTGTTAATCGGGTTTATATAGAGTGGAAGACGATTGAATTTTAGTAGCCCTTCTGGCTACTGCTTCGTTTCTTTTTCAGCGCCCCTTATTAATGCGCCCCTTATTACTACGTTTATTACTGAAAATACTGCTATAAGACATATTCTTAAAAGTTAAAAGTTAAAAGACAAGGCAGTTGATTTTATAATAATCGGGGTTTCCCTCATCTTAGTTATTCCAAATGAACTTTTTAATTTTTAATTCAGATTAAATTCAATTACTTAAAATTCTTGTTCTCATCGTAACCCTTCGTTTCGATCAAAAAGATGCAAATGATTCTCTATATTTGCTAGAATTTAATCAATAGTAATTTGATATATAATTGACCATTATTAGTAGTTTATTTTTCATTTTTGAAATTGTTCTCGTCATAAAGGTGACTGTTTCTTTCATATACCAAAACCAGAAAATGAATTTGTTCCAGAGTTATCAATTTACAGAAAGTACATTTCAATTACATATATGAACATTTCACAGCATATTAAATATGTATGCTAGATACCCACATGATTTTTCTTCCATTGTCTGATTGTTCAGGCTTCTTCCCGTTTCCCCATTTTTAAAAGAAGCATATTGCGGTTACGTTGGAGTATATAACTTTTCGATAATTTCATAAGTTTAGTACAATGAGTCGTATGTGTTTTGCAAGACTCTAAATTGTATATGCAGCGTCAATAGTTTCATTTCCATTCCTTCGTTCCAAGTTAGACAAATGTATCATTGTTACCGAATGTTGCCAGTACGGTTGCGAATTATAGTACAATGTTTGTACTGATGGATATAATCGTTTTCGCAGATTAATCAGTTGCTTAACTTTTGGAAAACCACTATATCGATAAGTACAAACATTGCACAATAATTCAATACCAAGCTAAGAACCACGCTATTACAGTCCAGTTTGGATTACGAAAAGCCACGAAGAGAATTTTGGATAATCTAAACTGGACTGCAACGTGGGACGCCGTTGGACACCGTTGGACACCGTGGGACACCGTTGGACACCGTGGGACACCGTTGGACACCGTGGGACGCCGTTGGACACCGTGGGACGCCGTTGCACAACGTTGGACAACGTTGGACAACGTTGGACACCGTTGGACACCGTTGGACACCGTTGGACGTCGTTGGACATCGTTGGACATCGTTGGACGTCGTTGGACATCGTTGGACGTCGTTGGACGTCGTTGGACGTCGTTGGACGTCGTTGGACAACGTTGGACACCGTTGGACAACGTTGGACACCGTTGGACAACGTTGGACACCGTTGGACAACGTTGGACGCCGTTGGACACCGTTGGACACCGTTGGACATCGCTGGACGCCGTTGGACACCGTTGGACAACGTTGGACAACGTTGGACAACGTTGGACACCGTTGGACATCGTTGGACAACGTTGGACACCGATGGACATCGTGGGACACCGTGGGACACCGTAGGATGCGTGCGTCTTAGTCTTAATTAATCGTAAGGTAGATACCTATGTTAAGTGTATTGTGAGCTCATTCTGTACAACGACATTTATCCACCTTAGAACGAAAAAAAGAAAGACCTCGTCTCCCTTCACTCGCTTACCACACAGTACTTCTTGTACTCGCGATTTATCGGTTCGCGATCACTCAGTTCTTTCAAACCGTAGCGTGACGTACTCGCTCGCGCGTATTCCACGTACGTGCGGGTCAACGTGCACTGGACAACTCTTTGGATTCGTAAGTCGCCCCAAGGACACCTCTGTCTTAGTGACTGCTCGACGACTGCTCGACGTTCGCATCGGATCGCGGGAGTTGTCGTCGCGCCGGTGATGCTAGCGAACCTTTTGGGGATTCAGTCGTGGATCTGCAGTCCTGTCCGATTGGTACTTTGGTACTCGGCCAGGGACCTGCAATTTCACGTCCTCCGTAATTCTGTTCGGGCCCGCGGGAGTGGACCCCACTGTTCAGTTGAGGTCAATGCCTTCGTAATCCTGTTCAGCGGTCCCTCCCCGTGAGTGGACCCCACTGTTCAGTTGAGGCCTCTTGCCTTCGTAATCCTGTTCAGCGGTCCATCCCCGGGTTCCACATGTTCAGTTGGAGTGTGTTAAGTTGCAGGCCTATGTGCCGGATCCACGGCTGAATTACCCGTGGATCACTAGCATCATCGGTCGGCGCCATCGACCGCGACTCGTGTAAGTTTCGAACGGCGAAACAGGAATCGAGTTACGGTCAATTCTTGGGCTTTCCGCGGAACCTCGGGGTTATCTCGTGTACGGGGGTACGTCGCGTAGGTTTGTTAGTTCTTTCGAGAGATCGCGATCTCGTTCGTTTCGGGCGCGCCGCGATTTTTTCCTTTATCATCTGATTAATCGGGCATTTTCATGTTTTCCCATTTTTTAAGGGAAACTTATTGAGATCACGTTAGAGTTTATAACTTTTCAGTATCTTCAATATCTTACAGTGTCGCAAAAATAGAACGTTAACTAGTTTAGTACAGCGACTCGCATGTCCCTTCTGCGAGACACGAAATGGTATATGCAGTGTCAGTAGCTACATTTTCTTCTTTTCATTCCAAGTTAGATAAATGTGTGTTTGATACCGAATGATGCCAGTAGGGATGCGAATTATTGTACGATACTTGTACTGATCGATGTAATCGTTGTGTGGGAGATGGATGTTGCGTTACGTAGGCTTTGTTCTACGTTTGTAAAGATTCATGTCAGCGCTGCGTCGGGGATATGTGTTTCGCAGTTAGGCTACGAAACAACTATTTCCATACGCAGGCCCATGGTTAAGTAGAGTCAAAACTCGACATTCTGCCAGCAGGTTGAATGTCGAGATCGATGTGTAGTGCTACATATACCCATGGGCGGGTCTCGTGCGTAGTCACCTCCTCGTGGTGAGACCTGGTAATTGGCATCCTTTTCCAAAAATTAATCAGTTGATTAGTCTTTGGAAAACGATGCCAAGCTAAGAACTACGCAACAGTCCAGTTTGGATCACCAAAAGCCTCTAAGAGAATTTTGGATGATCTAGACTGGACTGCACCGTGGGACATCGTTGGACACCGTGGGACGTCGTGGGTCCAGTGTGGGTCACCAAATGCCGCGAAAAGAATTTTGGATGATCTACACTGGACTGCAACGTGGGACATCGTCGGTCCAGTGTGTGTCACCAAATGCCGCGAAAAGAATTTTGGATGATCTACACTGGACTGCAACGTGGGACACCGTGGGATACCGTCGGTCCAGTTTGGGTCTCCAAAAGCCTCCAACAGAATTTTGGATGATCTAGACTGGACTGCATCGTGGGACATCGTTGGACACCGTGGGACGTCGTCGGTCCAGTGTGGGTCACCAAATGCCGCGAATAGAATTTTGGATGATCTACACTGGACTGCAACGTGGGACATCGTCGGTCCAGTGTGGGTCACCAAATGCCGCGAAAAGAATTTTGGATGATCTAAACTGGACTGCAACGTGGGACGCCGTTGGACACCGTTGGACACCGTGGGACACCGTTGGACACCGTGGGACACCGTTGGACACCGTGGGACGCCGTTGGACACCGTGGGACGCCGTTGCACAACGTTGGACAACGTTGGACAACGTTGGACACCGTTGGACACCGTTGGACACCGTTGGACGTCGTTGGACATCGTTGGACATCGTTGGACGTCGTTGGACATCGTTGGACGTCGTTGGACGTCGTTGGACGTCGTTGGACGTCGTTGGACAACGTTGGACACCGTTGGACAACGTTGGACACCGTTGGACACCGTTGGACAACGTTGGACAACGTTGGACAACGTTGGACAACGTTGGACACCGTTGGACACCGTTGGACAACGTTGGACAACGTTGGACACCGTTGGACACCGTTGGACATCGTTGGACAACGTTGGACACCGTTGGACATCGTTGGACAAAGTTGGACACCGTTGGACATCGTGGGACACCGTGGGACACCGTGGGACACCGTGGGATGCGTGCGTCTTAGTCTTAATTAATCGTAAGGTAGATACCTATGTTAAGTGCATTGTGAGCTCATTCTGTACAACGACATTTATCCACCTTAGAACGAAAAAAAGAAAAATCTCGTCTCCCTTCACTCGCTTACCACACAGTACTTATTGTACTCGCGATTTATCGGTTCGCGATCACTCAGTTCTTTCAAACCGTAGCGTGACGTACTCGCTCGTGCGTATTCCGGGTACGTGCGGGTCAACGTACACTGGACAACTCCTTGGATTCGCAAGTCGCCTCAAGGAAACCTCTGTCTGGGTGACTGCTCGACGACTGCTCGACGTTCGCATCGGATCGCGGTAGTTGTCGTCGCGCCGGTGATGCTTGCGAATCTGTTGGGGATTCAGTCGTGGATCTGCAGTCCTGTCCGATTGGTACTTTGGTACTCGGTCAGGGACCTGCAATTTCACGTCCTCCGTAATTCTGTTCGGGCCCGCGGGACTGGACCCCACTGTTCAGTTGAGGTCAATGCCTTCGTAATCCTGTTCAGCGGTCTCTCCCCGTGAGTGGACCCCACTGTTCAGTTGAGGCCTCTTGCCTTCGTAATCCTGATCAGCGGTCCATCCCCGGGTTCCACATGTTCAGTTGGAGTGTGTTAAGTTGCTGGCCTATGTGCTGGATCCATGGCTGAATTACCCGTGGATCACTAGCATCATCGGTCGGCGCCATCGACCGCGACTCGTGTAAGTTTCGAACGGCGAAACAGGAATCGAGTTACGGTCAATTCTTGGGCTTTCCGCGGAACCTCGGGGTTATCTCGTGTATGGGGGTACGTCGTGTAGGTTTGTTAGTTCTTTCGAGAGATCGCGATCTCGTTCGTTTCGGGCGCGCCGCGATTTTTTCCTTTATCATCTGATTAATCGGGCATTTTCATGTTTTCCCATTTTTTAAGGGAAACTTATTGAGATCACGTTAGAGTTTATAACTTTTCAGTATCTTCAATATCTTACAGTGTCGCAAAAATAGAACGTTAACTAGTTTAGTACAGCGACTCGTATGTCCCTTCTGCGAGACACGAAATGGTATATGCAGTGTCAGTAGCTACATTTTCTTCTTTTCATTCCAAGTTAGATAAATGTGTGTTTGATACCGAATGATGCCAGTAGGGATGCGAATTATTGTACGATATTTGTACTGATCGATGTAATCGTTGTGTGGGAGATGGATGTTGCGTTACGTAGGCTTTGTTCTACGTTTGTAAAGATTCATGTAAGCGCTGCGTCGGGGATATGTGTTTCGCAGTTAGGCTACGAAACAACTATTTCCATACGCAGGCCCATGGTTAAGTAGAGTCAAAACTCGACATTCTGCCAGCAGGTTGAATGTCGAGATCGATGTGTAGTGCTACATATACCCATGGGCGGGTCTCGTGCGTAGTCACCTCCTCGTGGTGAGACCTGGTAATTGGCATCCTTTTCCAAAAATTAATCAGTTGATTAGTCTTTGGAAAACGATGCCAAGCTAAGAACTACGCAACAGTCCAGTTTGGATCACCAAAAGCCTCTAAGAGAATTTTGGATGATCTAGACTGGACTGCACCGTGGGACATCGTTGGACACCGTGGGACGTCGTGGGTCCAGTGTGGGTCACCAAATGCCGCGAAAAGAATTTTGGATGATCTACACTGGACTGCAACGTGGGACATCGTCGGTCCAGTGTGTGTCACCAAATGCCGCGAAAAGAATTTTGGATGATCTACACTGGACTGCAACGTGGGACACCGTGGGATACCGTCGGTCCAGTTTGGGTCTCCAAAAGCCTCCAACAGAATTTTGGATGATCTAGACTGGACTGCATCGTGGGACATCGTTGGACACCGTGGGACGTCGTCGGTCCAGTGTGGGTCACCAAATGCCGCGAAAAGAATTTTGGATGATCTACACTGGACTGCAACTTGGGACACCGTGGGATACCGTCGGTCCAGTTTGGGTCTCCAAAAGCCTGCAACAGAATTTTGGATGATCTAGACTGGACTGCATCGTGGGACATCGTTGGACACCGTGGGACGTCGTCGGTCCAGTGTGGGTCACCAAATGCCGCGAAAAGAATTTTGGATGATCTACACTGGACTGCAACGTGGGACATCGTCGGTCCAGTGTGGGTCACCAAATGCCGCGAAAAGAATTTTGGATGATCTACACTGGACTGCAACGTGGGACGCCGTGGGACAACGTTGGACACCGTGGGACACCGTTGGACACCGTTGGACAGCGTTGGACACCGTGGGACACCGCGGGACACCGTGGGACACCGCGGGACACCGTGGGACACCGCGGGACACCGTGGGACACCGTGGGACACCGTGGGACACCGTGGGATATGTCTTGGCTATGTCGAATCCATTCTGAGCCCATTCTGTACAATGATACTTATCTGACTTGGAACGAGATATAAAAATCTATTCTTTTTTTCCACTGAATCTTGCGGTTATTTTGTGCACAGGAGTGCGTCGCGTGAGTCCATTGATTCTTCTGAAAGATCCCGATGTATGAAATCATTCTCTTATTTCAAACCAATTTTTAACGAATTATCTTATTGTTTCAAAGTGAGTTATAACGTCATAAACTTGCAAATTAGTAACAGGTAGATTCAAATACCTCGAAACAAGGTTTCGCGCGCGTTTGCACAGTATTCTTTAAATATATTTAGTGGCGAACTTTTGAATTCTTGAAAATATTTTCCATTATTTAAATCACGCGACTGTAGTGTATTTTTGGAATGTATATTTCGTATTCTAATAACGAAAATTCACAGTATATATTCTAATTGCGAACAATATTATTCTTGCAAACGATTGCATTGCATTCACGTTATTCATGAGCATTTGTTTGCTATCGAAGAATATCTCACAATTTTCAACTAAATAATATTTTTCAAACTTGTTCCAATTTCTTAATAATAATCTTTAAGCGTAAAAAAATAGCAGTATTTTCTAAATAAACGTTCGATAGGAAAAAGAAGAAAATTGTCGAAACGACGTTTCGCTTCTTCCTCAAACACCCCCCCCCCCGCCCTTAAACAACCACCATTTCCACCACTGGACTTTACACGGTTCCTGCCTGATGTTAGTCTCCCTGATGATATTCGCTGGGGTGGCGCAGCATCCATGGTACGTCCTCTGTTTCTCCGCATCGAACGGTGAGTCGCATGCATTTTTGTTCCTCCGGTCACTCAATCATGTCGTAGGATGAAAGGTCCGAATCGGCACGGGTGACCGGTTGTATTACGTAGAATTTTTTGCGAGCATAGTGACCGCGGGTATATTTTATACCCGTGAGTAGTAACATTCTTTTTTTAAATTTATTAGTTTAGGATAGGTCTTCTTGCACAGCGCGATTATAATAATTAGTTTAAATACATACACTTGAGAATATATTCGTGTTATTTGTAAATATGCATGTTAACATTCCGTATAAATATTTGCAAATGGCAAATATGTACACGAATATACCTGTTTAACATACTTGATTTTAAGCAATGAATTAATCGTGACAATATCAAGTCACGTTCGTTTATTTCATTTCGGTTAGAATTTAAAATATGAGTCAAAATTCATTTTTTCCCGTACAAGAATGTGTGAAATTTTACGTGCAAGAAGACACTTCGCGGCAGGCAGATTTTTGAATCAAAGCAATAATTTTGAACACTGCTTCTGCACTTTCGAGTATGTGCTTTGATAAAGAGATCGCCTGAGAATATTTCTTTCTTAGTAATATATTTAGACTCAATTATTCCATTTGATCGAGTCTCAGTCTTTTTCAATTAACGCTACCTTTTTTGCAATATTAAAGTTTTGTTCTGATTTATTAAATTAATAAAGTAGAGTTACTTAGTTACTATTAAATTAATAAAGTAGATTTAATCAGAAACGAAGTAGTAAAATATAAAATCAAAGAACGTTAGTCCGTTAAATAAAAATTATACAAACTAATTATTTCTTTTAGATCAGGATTTTCAGGTTTAACCCTTTCCGTGCCCATTGTCAGGATCTCATTCACGTGCCCAGGTGCTACTTGAATGGGAGAAAGACACTGGGCACGATGATCTAGAATTAAGTAATGTAATAATTTGTCAGCGACTGACGATGTGTTAGTGTACCGTGCACGACGTATTTTCCACGTTATGTGTGTGTGTTGTTAGGCCGTGGAGCTGCGTCGCTTTTTTTCATTCGTTAAAACATCAAATATTAAAAATGTCGAGACATATATCGATTCAATTTACGTCTCGATACAATCACAATTTATGATAATATCGCCCACGCGATTAAGTGTAACCACGCTTTAAATATTGCCGTAAATTACAATTATAATTCCAAGTTTACTTACATTTATTTTAACGATATCATTTCTTCAGATGTGTTTTATCACGTTTTACGCAATGGTCACTAGCCTTCGTCAGTCGATTTCAGGAAAACGGTACGTACCTTAGAGTGTGCATGGTGTGTGTTAAGCTCGGGTGTCGGAGGCGTCCCGGGACGTCCTCTCTAGTGTAGGACCTTTGCGCCCGAGCGTTTGTGTGAGAACCGTGGAGCGAGTGTGTTGGTGTGCCTGTTTTGCTATTTTTTAAATATAGCGCTAGGTAGGATAGGTAGTATACTTTCTGGTGTGTCTGTTAATTATAAGTAGGTAGGGCCGGGCAGGTTGGCACAGTCTCTGGTCGGGTAGGCGCGTTTTCGTGTGACCAACCTGTTTCTGGAAATCTGATTTGAAAAATCGACGGTGAAACTGGCACGAGTAGAGCATGCTCTCGTCTCTGGTTTTGCCTTTCGATTTTTCGAATTTCGCGGTCGCGGTCGCGAATGGGTCGAAACGAACGTTTATTGCTCGAGCACGCACATGCGAGTGAGCAACGATCACTGCTGTGATCGTTGGTCAGTCCATGTGCACTTCAATCAGCTTCCGCGGTTTATATTTTTATTTTTCCTTGGTAAGTTTTTTTTTTGTTTGCGATTTAGAAGTCTCGAGCTTAGATTTAAGTTTCAGCGGGCATTGCGCCCGAAGAAAGAAGAGGCTATAAGCCGAAGAGGCCCGGCAAACTGCCACTCAAGAGGGCAACTACTAATGGCTGCCCATCCTCTGGGTCATCCAGAGCATGGGAAGTCATTATTGTTACTACTTTGTCACTATGCTCGATTTTAGTACTTGTAGTAGTAGTAGTAGTAGCAGTAGTAGTAGTAGTAGTTTGCTTTTTTGACCGATGTATATATCGGTCCATCGTCCCATTGGGCAAATCGCGATTTTTCTTATTAGTGTTGCGACAAATTAATTACGGGTTGTATTAGAGTTGCGAAATATCGCGGCTTTCCATTAGTGCGGCGAGAAAATGATTACGGTTTGAATTAGAGTTGCGATAAAATGATAATCGCGTTTGCTTTAGAGTTGCGAATTACGATATCGCGATTGTCTTTTGCAAATTTTATTATAAATTTTTAGAATTTCTTATAGAATTATACGTATCAGAATTTATTCTGTTTTCTATTGTTAAAAATTAGATTATAAAAATGTTAGTTTTCAGTTAATTTTATAGTATTACAAGTAGCAATATCAGAATATTTAAAGTAGCTTTTTCATATAGTAAATAGTAATTTTTATTTGAATTCACTATAAGAATTAGCGTTGCGATAATGAATGATCGCGTTTTGTTAAGTAGAGTTGCGTTTACAAAATGCCCAAACCCCCCGACTGCATTGGTCGGACACTGTTGCTGGATCACACGTACAGCTACAAGAACTGTACAAGTGTGATCGTTCGTCGGCAACCTCCTAAATGGTTGCACTGCGATATGTCAGCCCCCCACTCGCGATTTTTCTTATTAGTGTTGCGATAAATTAATTACGGGTTGTATTAGAGTTGCGAGATGACATCGCGGCTTTTTATTAGTGTGACGAGAAAATGATTACGGTTTGAGTTAGAGTTGCGATAAAATGATAATCGCGTTTGCTTTAGAGTTGCGAATTACGATATCGCGATTGTCTTTTGGAAATTTTATTATGAATATTTAGAATTTATCCTATTTCCTATTGCTTAAAATTAGATTATAGAAATGTTAATTTTCAATTAATTTTATAGTATTGCAAGTAGCAATATCAGAATATTTAAAGTAGCTTTTTCATATAGTAAATAGTAATTTTTATTTGAATTCACTATAAGAATT
Organism: Bombus bifarius; assembly: GCF_011952205.1. Taxonomy (NCBI): domain Eukaryota; kingdom Metazoa; phylum Arthropoda; class Insecta; order Hymenoptera; family Apidae; genus Bombus; species Bombus bifarius. The sequence continues at coordinate 21,881 of NW_022885412.1, forward strand.
AGCGTTGCGATAATGAATGATCGCGTTTTGTTAAGTAGAGTTGCGTTTACAAAATGCCCAAACCCCCCGACTGCATTGGTCGGACACTGTTCCTGGATCACACGTACAGCTGCAAGAGTTGTACAAGTGTGATCGTTCATCAGCAACCTCTTAAATGGTTGCACTTCGATCTCTCGCAATTAGTGTTGCGTATTGCTTAAATACGAGTGCGTAGATTTATACTTATTAGCGTTGCGTATCAAATTTCGGGAATTTTCAGACTTTCCTTTTCTTTTTTTTTTTTTTTTTTAATGGTAGATTAATTGGTATTGCAGATATAACAAAGCACTCGTCGTGTTTGATTTTGAGAATTTTCTGCTTCATAAATATTGGTAGTAAATTAGCGTTGCGAAACAAGAATATTCAGTTCCACACTCGGCGTGTTAATCGGGTTTATATAGAGTGGAAGACGATTGAATTTTAGTAGCCCTTCTGGCTACTGCTTCGTTTCTTTTTCAGCGCCCCTTATTAATGCGCCCCTTATTACTACGTTTATTACTTAAAATACTGCTATAAGACATATTCTTAAAAGTTAAAAGTTAAAAGACAAGGCAGTTGATTTTATAATAATCGGGGTTTCCCTCATCTTAGTTATTCCAAATGAACTTTTTAATTTTTAATTCAGATTAAATTCAATTACTTAAAATTCTTGTTCTCATCGTAACCCTTCGTTTCGATCAAAAAGATGCAAATGATTCTCTATATTTGCTAGAATTTAATCAATAGTAATTTGATATATAATTGACCATTATTAGTAGTTTATTTTTCATTTTTGAAATTGTTCTCGTCATAAAGGTGACTGTTTCTTTCATATACCAAAACCAGAAAATGAATTTGTTCCAGAGTTATCAATTTACAGAAAGTACATTTCAATTACATATATGAACATTTCACAGCATATTAAATATGTATGCTAGATACCCACATGATTTATCTTCCATTGTCTGATTGTTCAGGCTTCTTCCCGTTTCCCCATTTTTAAAAGAAGCATATTGCGGTTACGTTGGAGTATATAACTTTTCGATAATTTCATAAGTTTAGTGCAATGAGTCGTATGTGTTTTGCAAGACTCTAAATTGTATATGCAGCGTCAATAGTTTCATTTCCATTCCTTCGTTCCAAGTTAGACAAATGTATCATTGTTACCGAATGTTGCCAGTACGGTTGCGAATTATAGTACAATGTTTGTACTGATGGATATAATCGTTTTCGCAGATTAATCAGTTGCTTAACTTTTGGAAAACCACTATATCGATAAGTACAAACATTGCACAATAATTCAATACCAAGCTAAGAACCACGCTATTACAGTCCAGTTTGGATTACGAAAAGCCACGAAGAGAATTTTGGATAATCTAAACTGGACTGCAACGTGGGACGCCGTTGGACACCGTGGGACGCCGTTGGACACCGTGGGACGCCGTTGGACACCGTGGGACGCCGTTGGACACCGTGGGACGCCGTTGCACAACGTTGGACACCGTTGGACACCGTTGGACATCGTTGGACGTCGTTGGACGTCGTTGGACATCGTTGGACAAAGTTGGACATCGTTGGACATCGTTGGACGTCGTTGGACGTCGTTGGACGTCGTTGGACGTCGTTGGACGTCGTTGGACAACGTTGGACACCGTTGGACAACGTTGGACACCGTTGGACAACGTTGGACACCGTTGGACAACGTTGGACGCCGTTGGACACCGTTGGACACCGCTGGACGCCGTTGGACACCGTTGGACAACGTTGGACAACGTTGGACAACGTTGGACACCGTTGGACATCGTTGGACAACGTTGGACACCGATGGACATCGTGGGACACCGTGGGACACCGTAGGATGCGTGCGTCTTAGTCTTAATTAATCGTAAGGTAGATACCTATGTTAAGTGTATTGTGAGCTCATTCTGTACAACGACATTTATCCACCTTAGAACGAAAAAAAGAAAGACCTCGTCTCCCTTCACTCGCTTACCACACAGTACTTCTTGTACTCGCGATTTATCGGTTCGCGATCACTCAGTTCTTTCAAACCGTAGCGTGACGTACTCGCTCGCGCGTATTCCACGTACGTGCGGGTCAACGTGCACTGGACAACTCTTTGGATTCGTAAGTCGCCCCAAGGACACCTCTGTCTTAGTGACTGCTCGACGACTGCTCGACGTTCGCATCGGATCGCGGGAGTTGTCTTCGCGCCGGTGATGCTAGCGAACCTTTTGGGGATTCAGTCGTGGATCTGCAGTCCTGTCCGATTGGTACTTTGGTACTCGGCCAGGGACCTGCAATTTCACGTCCTCCGTAATTCTGTTCGGGCCCGCGGGAGTGGACCCCACTGTTCAGTTGAGGTCAATGCCTTCGTAATCCTGTTCAGCGGTCCCTCCCCGTGAGTGGACCCCACTGTTCAGTTGAGGCCTCTTGCCTTCGTAAGCCTGTTCAGCGGTCCATCCCCGAGTTCCACATGTTCAGTTGGAGTGTGTTAAGTTGCTGGCCTATGTGCTGGATCCACGGCTGAATTACCCGTGGATCACTGGCATCATCGGTCGGCGCCATCGACCGCGACTCGTGTAAGTTTCGAACGGCGAAACAGGAATCGAGTTACGGTCAATTCTTGGGCTTTCCGCTGAACCTCGGGGTTATCTCGTGTACGGGGGTACGTCGTGTAGGTTTGTTAGTTCTTTCGAGAGATCGCGATCTCGTTCGTTTCGGGCGCGCCGCGATTTTTTCCTTTATCATCTGATTAATCGGGCATTTTCATGTTTTCCCATTTTTTAAGGGAAACTTATTGAGATCACGTTAGAGTTTATAACTTTTCAGTATCTTCAATATCTTACAGTGTCGCAAAAATAGAACGTTAACTAGTTTAGTACAGCGACTCGCATGTCCCTTCTGCGAGACACGAAATGGTATATGCAGTGTCAGTAGCTACATTTTCTTCTTTTCATTCCAAGTTAGATAAATGTGTGTTTGATACCGAATGATGCCAGTAGGGATGCGAATTATTGTACGATACTTGTACTGATCGATGTAATCGTTGTGTGGGAGATGGATGTTGCGTTACGTAGGCTTTGTTCTACGTTTGTAAAGATTCATGTCAGCGCTGCGTCGGGGATATGTGTTTCGCAGTTAGGCTACGAAACAACTATTTCCATACGCAGGCCCATGGTTAAGTAGAGTCAAAACTCGACATTCTGCCAGCAGGTTGAATGTCGAGATCGATGTGTAGTGCTACATATACCCATGGGCGGGTCTCGTGCGTAGTCACCTCCTCGTGGTGAGACCTGGTAATTGGCATCCTTTTCCAAAAATTAATCAGTTGATTAATCTTTGGAAAACGATGCCAAGCTAAGAACTACGCAACAGTCCAGTTTGGATCACCAAAAGCCTCTAAGAGAATTTTGGATGATCTAGACTGGACTGCACCGTGGGACATCGTTGGACACCGTGGGACGTCGTGGGTCCAGTGTGGGTCACCAAATGCCGCGAAAAGAATTTTGGATGATCTACACTGGACTGCAACGTGGGACATCGTCGGTCCAGTGTGTGTCACCAAATGCCGCGAAAAGAATTTTGGATGATCTACACTGGACTGCAACGTGGGACACCGTGGGATACCGTCGGTCCAGTTTGGGTCTCCAAAAGCCTCCAACAGAATTTTGGATGATCTAGACTGGACTGCATCGTGGGACATCGTTGGACACCGTGGGACGTCGTCGGTCCAGTGTGGGTCACCAAATGCCGCGAAAAGAATTTTGGATGATCTACACTGGACTGCAACGTGGGACACCGTGGGATACCGTCGGTCCAGTTTGGGTCTCCAAAAGCCTGCAACAGAATTTTGGATGATCTAGACTGGACTGCATCGTGGGACATCGTTGGACACCGTGGGACGTCGTCGGTCCAGTGTGGGTCACCAAATGCCGCGAAAAGAATTTTGGATGATCTACACCGGACTGCAACGTGGGACATCGTCGGTCCAGTGTGGGTCACCAAATGCCGCGAAAAGAATTTTGGATGATCTACACTGGACTGCAACGTGGGACGCCGTGGGACAACGTTGGACACCGTGGGACACCGTTGGACACCGTTGGACACCGTTGGACACCGTGGGACACCGCGGGACACCGTGGGACACCGTGGGACACCGTGGGACACCGTGGGACACCGTGGGACACCGTGGGACACCGTGGGACACCGTGGGA
>NW_022885413.1:0-13879 GCF_011952205.1 Bombus bifarius
GTCGATTTCAGGAAAACGGTACGTACCTTAGAGTGTGCATGGTGTGTGTTAAGCTCGGGTGTCGGAGGCGTCCCGGGACGTCCTCTCTAGTGTAGGACCTTTGCGCCCGAGCGTTTGTGTGAGAACCGTGGAGCGAGTGTGTTGGTGTGCCTGTTTCGCTATTTTTTAAATATAGCGCTAGGTAGGATAGGTAGTATACTTTCTGGTGTGTCTGTTAATTATAAGTAGGTAGGGCCGGGCAGGTTGGCACAGTCTCTGGTCGGGTAGGCGCGTTTTCGTGTGACCAACCTGTTTCTGGAAATCTGATTTGAAAAATCGACGGTGAAACTGGCACGAGTAGAGCATGCTCTCGTCTCTGGTTTTGCCTTTCGATTTTTCGAATTTCGCGGTCGCGGTCGCGAATGGGTCGAAACGAACGTTTATTGCTCGAGCACGCACATGCGAGTGAGCAACGATCACTGCTGTGATCGTTGGTCAGTCCATGTGCACTTCAATCAGCTTCCGCGGTTTATATTTTTATTTTTCCTTGGTAAGTTTTTTTTTTGTTTGCGATTTAGAAGTCTCGAGCTTAGATTTAAGTTTCAGCGGGCATTGCGCCCGAAGAAAGAAGAGGCTATAAGCCGAAGAGGCCCGGCAAACTGCCACTCAAGAGGGCAACTACTAATGGCTGCCCATCCTCTGGGTCATCCAGAGCATGGGAAGTCATTATTGTTACTACTTTGTCACTATGCTCGATTTTAGTACTTGTAGTAGTAGTAGTAGTAGCAGTAGTAGTAGTAGTAGTTTGCTTTTTTGACCGATGTATATATCGGTCCATCGTCCCATTGGGCAAATCGCGATTTTTCTTATTAGTGTTGCGACAAATTAATTACGGGTTGTATTAGAGTTGCGAAATATCGCGGCTTTCCATTAGTGCGGCGAGAAAATGATTACGGTTTGAATTAGAGTTGCGATAAAATGATAATCGCGTTTGCTTTAGAGTTGCGAATTACGATATCGCGATTGTCTTTTGCAAATTTTATTATAAATTTTTAGAATTTCTTATAGAATTATACGTATCAGAATTTATTCTGTTTTCTATTGTTAAAAATTAGATTATAAAAATGTTAGTTTTCAGTTAATTTTATAGTATTACAAGTAGCAATATCAGAATATTTAAAGTAGCTTTTTCATATAGTAAATAGTAATTTTTATTTGAATTCACTATAAGAATTAGCGTTGCGATAATGTATGATCGCGTTTTGTTAAGTAGAGTTGCGTTTACAAAATGCCCAAACCCCCCGACTGCATTGGTCGGACACTGTTCCTGGATCACACGATACAGCTGCAAGAGTTGTACAAGTGTGATCGTTCATCGGCAACCTCCTAAATGGTTGCACTGCGATATGTCAGCCCCCCACTCGCGATTTTTCTTATTAGTGTTGCGATAAATTAATTACGGGTTGTATTAGAGTTGCGAGATGACATCGCGGCTTTTTATTAGTGTGACGAGAAAATGATTACGGTTTGAGTTAGAGTTGCGATAAAATGATAATCGCGTTTGCTTTAGAGTTGCGAATTACGATATCGCGATTGTCTTTTGCAAATTTTATTATGAATATTTAGAATTTATCCTATTTCCTATTGCTTAAAATTAGATTATAGAAATGTTAATTTTCAATTAATTTTATAGTATTGCAAGTAGCAATATCAGAATATCTAAAGTAGCTTTTTCATATAGTAAATAGTAATTTTTATTTGAATTCACTATAAGAATTAGCGTTGCGATAATGAATGATCGCGTTTTGTTAAGTAGAGTTGCGTTTACAAAATGCCCAAACCCCCCGACTGCATTGGTCGGACACTGTTCCTGGATCACACGTACAGCTGCAAGAGTTGTACAAGTGTGATCGTTCATCAGCAACCTCTTAAATGGTTGCACTTCGATCTCGCAATTAGTGTTGCGTATTGCTTAAATACGAGTGCGTAGATTTATACTTATTAGCGTTGCGTATCAAATTTCGGGAATTTTCAGACTTTCCTTTTCTTTTTTTTTTTTTTTTTTAATGGTAGATTAATTGGTATTGCAGATATAACAAAGCACTCGTCGTGTTTGATTTTGAGAATTTTCTGCTTCATAAATATTGGTAGTAAATTAGCGTTGCGAAACAAGAATATTCAGTTCCACACTCGGCGTGTTAATCGGGTTTATATAGAGTGGAAGACGATTGAATTTTAGTAGCCCTTCTGGCTACTGCTTCGTTTCTTTTTCAGCGCCCCTTATTAATGCGCCCCTTATTACTACGTTTATTACTTAAAATACTGCTATAAGACATATTCTTAAAAGTTAAAAGTTAAAAGACAAGGCAGTTGATTTTATAATAATCGGGGTTTCCCTCATCTTAGTTATTCCAAATGAACTTTTTAATTTTTAATTCAGATTAAATTCAATTACTTAAAATTCTTGTTCTCATCGTAACCCTTCGTTTCGATCAAAAAGATGCAAATGATTCTCTATATTTGCTAGAATTTAATCAATAGTAATTTGATATATAATTGACCATTATTAGTAGTTTATTTTTCATTTTTGAAATTGTTCTCGTCATAAAGGTGACTGTTTCTTTCATATACCAAAACCAGAAAATGAATTTGTTCCAGAGTTATCAATTTACAGAAAGTACATTTCAATTACATATATGAACATTTCACAGCATATTAAATATGTATGCTAGATACCCACATGATTTATCTTCCATTGTCTGATTGTTCAGGCTTCTTCCCGTTTCCCCATTTTTAAAAGAAGCATATTGCGGTTACGTTGGAGTATATAACTTTTCGATAATTTCATAAGTTTAGTGCAATGAGTCGTATGTGTTTTGCAAGACTCTAAATTGTATATGCAGCGTCAATAGTTTCATTTCCATTCCTTCGTTCCAAGTTAGACAAATGTATCATTGTTACCGAATGTTGCCAGTACGGTTGCGAATTATAGTACAATGTTTGTACTGATGGATGTAATCGTTTTCGCAGATTAATCAGTTGCTTAACTTTTGGAAAACCACTATATCGATAAGTACAAACATTGCACAATAATTCAATACCAAGCTAAGAACCACGCTATTACAGTCCAGTTTGGATTACGAAAAGCCACGAAGAGAATTTTGGATAATCTAAACTGGACTGCAACGTGGGACGCCGTTGGACACCGTGGGACGCCGTTGGACACCGTGGGACGCCGTTGGACACCGTGGGACGCCGTTGCACAACGTTGGACACCGTTGGACACCGTTGGACATCGTTGGACGTCGTTGGACGTCGTTGGACATCGTTGGACAAAGTTGGACATCGTTGGACATCGTTGGACGTCGTTGGACGTCGTTGGACGTCGTTGGACGTCGTTGGACGTCGTTGGACAACGTTGGACACCGTTGGACAACGTTGGACACCGTTGGACAACGTTGGACACCGTTGGACAACGTTGGACGCCGTTGGACACCGTTGGACACCGCTGGACGCCGTTGGACACCGTTGGACAACGTTGGACAACGTTGGACAACGTTGGACACCGTTGGACATCGTTGGACAACGTTGGACACCGATGGACATCGTGGGACACCGTGGGACACCGTAGGATGCGTGCGTCTTAGTCTTAATTAATCGTAAGGTAGATACCTATGTTAAGTGTATTGTGAGCTCATTCTGTACAACGACATTTATCCACCTTAGAACGAAAAAAAGAAAGACCTCGTCTCCCTTCACTCGCTTACCACACAGTACTTCTTGTACTCGCGATTTATCGGTTCGCGATCACTCAGTTCTTTCAAACCGTAGCGTGACGTACTCGCTCGCGCGTATTCCACGTACGTGCGGGTCAACGTGCACTGGACAACTCTTTGGATTCGTAAGTCGCCCCAAGGACACCTCTGTCTTAGTGACTGCTCGACGACTGCTCGACGTTCGCATCGGATCGCGGGAGTTGTCGTCGCGCCGGTGATGCTAGCGAACCTTTTGGGGATTCAGTCGTGGATCTGCAGTCCTGTCCGATTGGTACTTTGGTACTCGGCCAGGGACCTGCAATTTCACGTCCTCCGTAATTCTGTTCGGGCCCGCGGGAGTGGACCCCACTGTTCAGTTGAGGTCAATGCCTTCGTAATCCTGTTCAGCGGTCCCTCCCCGTGAGTGGACCCCACTGTTCAGTTGAGGCCTCTTGCCTTCGTAATCCTGTTCAGCGGTCCATCCCCGGGTTCCACATGTTCAGTTGGAGTGTGTTAAGTTGCTGGCCTATGTGCCGGATCCACGGCTGAATTACCCGTGGATCACTAGCATCATCGGTCGGCGCCATCGACCGCGACTCGTGTAAGTTTCGAACGGCGAAACAGGAATCGAGTTACGGTCAATTCTTGGGCTTTCCGCGGAACCTCGGGGTTATCTCGTGTACGGGGGTACGTCGCGTAGGTTTGTTAGTTCTTTCGAGAGATCGCGATCTCGTTCGTTTCGGGCGCGCCGCGATTTTTTCCTTTATCATCTGATTAATCGGGCATTTTCATGTTTTCCCATTTTTTAAGGGAAACTTATTGAGATCACGTTAGAGTTTATAACTTTTCAGTATCTTCAATATCTTACAGTGTCGCAAAAATAGAACGTTAACTAGTTTAGTACAGCGACTCGTATGTCCCTTCTGCGAGACACGAAATGGTATATGCAGTGTCAGTAGCTACATTTTCTTCTTTTCATTCCAAGTTAGATAAATGTGTGTTTGATACCGAATGATGCCAGTAGGGATGCGAATTATTGTACGATATTTGTACTGATCGATGTAATCGTTGTGTGGGAGATGTATGTTGCGTTACGTAGGCTTTGTTCTACGTTTGTAAAGATTCATGTAAGCGCTGCGTCGGGGATATGTGTTTCGCAGTTAGGCTACGAAACAACTATTTCCATACGCAGGCCCATGGTTAAGTAGAGTCAAAACTCGACATTCTGCCAACAGGTTGAATGTCGAGATCGATGTGTAGTGCTACATATACCCATGGGCGGGTCTCGTGCGTAGTCACCTCCTCGTGGTGAGACCTGGTAATTGGCATCCTTTTCCAAAAATTAATCAGTTGATTAGTCTTTGGAAAACGATGCCAAGCTAAGAACTACGCAACAGTCCAGTTTGGATCACCAAAAGCCTCTAAGAGAATTTTGGATGATCTAGACTGGACTGCACCGTGGGACATCGTTGGACACCGTGGGACGTCGTTGGTCCAGTGTGGGTCACCAAATGCCGCGAAAAGAATTTTGGATGATCTACACTGGACTGCAACGTGGGACATCGTCGGTCCAGTGTGGGTCACCAAATGCCGCGAAAAGAATTTTGGATGATCTACACTGGACTGCAACGTGGGACACCGTGGGATACCGTCGGTCCAGTTTGGGTCTCCAAAAGCCTCCAACAGAATTTTGGATGATCCAGACTGGAGTGCATCGTGGGACATCGTTGGACACCGTGGGACGTCGTCGGTCCAGTGTGGGTCACCAAATGCCGCGAAAAGAATTTTGGATGATCTACACTGGACTGCAACTTGGGACACCGTGGGATACCGTCGGTCCAGTTTGGGTCTCCAAAAGCCTGCAACAGAATTTTGGATGATCTAGACTGGACTGCATCGTGGGACATCGTTGGACACCGTGGGACGTCGTCGGTCCAGTGTGGGTCACCAAATGCCGCGAAAAGAATTTTGGATGATCTACACTGGACTGCAACGTGGGACATCGTCGGTCCAGTGTGGGTCACCAAATGCCGCGAAAAGAATTTTGGATGATCTACACTGGACTGCAACGTGGGACGCCGTGGGACAACGTTGGACACCGTGGGACACCGTTGGACACCGTTGGACAGCGTTGGACACCGTGGGACATCGTTGGACACCGTGGGACGTCGTGGGTCCAGTGTGGGTCACCAAATGCCGCGAAAAGAATTTTGGATGATCTACACTGGACTGCAACGTGGGACATCGTCGGTCCAGTGTGTGTCACCAAATGCCGCGAAAAGAATTTTGGATGATCTACACTGGACTGCAACGTGGGACACCGTGGGATACCGTCGGTCCAGTTTGGGTCTCCAAAAGCCTCCAACAGAATTTTGGATGATCTAGACTGGACTGCATCGTGGGACATCGTTGGACACCGTGGGACGTCGTCGGTCCAGTGTGGGTCACCAAATGCCGCGAAAAGAATTTTGGATGATCTACACTGGACTGCAACGTGGGACATCGTCGGTCCAGTGTGGGTCACCAAATGCCGCGAAAAGAATTTTGGATGATCTACACTGGACTGCAACGTGGGACGCCGTGGGACAACGTTGGACACCGTGGGACACCGTTGGACACCGTTGGACAGCGTTGTACACCGTGGGACACCGCGGGACACCGTGGGACACCGCGGGACGCCGTTGGACACCGTGGGACGCCGTTGGACACCGTTGGACAACGTTGGACACCGTTGGACACCGTTGGACACCGTTGGACACCGTTGGACGCCGTTGGACGCCGTTGGACACCGTTGGACAACGTTGGACAACGTTGGACACCGTTGGACATCGTTGGACAATTTTGGACACCGTTGGACATCGTGGGACACCGTGGGACACCGTGGGATGCGTGCGTCTTAGTCTTAATTAATCGTAAGGTAGATACCTATGTTAAGTGCATTGTGAGCTCATTCTGTACAACGACATTTATCCACCTTAGAACGAAAAAAAAAGAAAGATCTCGTCTCCCTTCACTCGCTTACCACACAGTACTTCTTGTACTCGCGATTTATCGGTTCGCGATCACTCAGTTCTTTCAAACCGTAGCGTGACGTACTCGCTCGCGCGTATTCCACGTACGTGCGGGTCAACGTGCACTGGACAACTCTTTGGATTCGTAAGTCGCCCCAAGGACACCTCTGTCTTAGTGACTGCCCGACGACTGCTCGACGTTCGCATCGGATCGCGGGAGTTGTCGTCGCGCCGGTGATGCTAGCGAACCTTTTGGGGATTCAGTCGTGGATCTGCAGTCCTGTCCGATTGGTACTTTGGTACTCGGCCAGGGACCTGCAATTTCACGTCCTCCGTAATTCTGTTCGGGCCCGCGGGAGTGGACCCCACTGTTCAGTTGAGGTCAATGCCTTCGTAATCCTGTTCAGCGGTCCCTCCCCGTGAGTGGACCCCACTGTTCAGTTGAGGCCTCTTGCCTTCGTAATCCTGTTCAGCGGTCCATCCCCGGGTTCCACATGTTCAGTTGGAGTGTGTTAAGTTGCTGGCCTATGTGCCGGATCCACGGCTGAATTACCCGTGGATCACTAGCATCATCGGTCGGCGCCATCGACCGCGACTCGTGTAAGTTTCGAACGGCGAAACAGGAATCGAGTTACGGTCAATTCTTGGGCTTTCCGCGGAACCTCGGGGTTATCTCGTGTACGGGGGTACGTCGTGTAGGTTTGTTAGTTCTTTCGAGAGATCGCGATCTCGTTCGTTTCGGGCGCGCCGCGATTTTTTCCTTTATCATCTGATTAATCGGGCATTTTCATGTTTTCCCATTTTTTAAGGGAAACTTATTGAGATCACGTTAGAGTTTATAACTTTTCAGTATCTTCAATATCTTACAGTGTCGCAAAAATAGAACGTTAACTAGTTTAGTACAGCGACTCGTATGTCCCTTCTGCGAGACACGAAATGGTATATGCAGTGTCAGTAGCTACATTTTCTTCTTTTCATTCCAAGTTAGATAAATGTGTGTTTGATACCGAATGATGCCAGTAGGGATGCGAATTATTGTACGATATTTGTACTGATCGATGTAATCGTTGTGTGGGAGATGGATGTTGCGTTACGTAGGCTTTGTTCTACGTTTGTAAAGATTCATGTAAGCGCTGCGTCGGGGATATGTGTTTCGCAGTTAGGCTACGAAACAACTATTTCCATACGCAGGCCCATGGTTAAGTAGAGTCAAAACTCGACATTCTGCCAGCAGGTTGAATGTCGAGATCGATGTGTAGTGCTACATATACCCATGGGCGGGTCTCGTGCGTAGTCACCTCCTCGTGGTGAGACCTGGTAATTGGCATCCTTTTCCAAAAATTAATCAGTTGATTAATCTTTGGAAAACGATGCCAAGCTAAGAACTACGCAACAGTCCAGTTTGGATCACCAAAAGCCTCTAAGAGAATTTTGGATGATCTAGACTGGACTGCACCGTGGGACATCGTTGGACACCGTGGGACGTCGTTGGTCCAGTATGGATCACCAAAAGCCACGAAAAGAATCTCGGATGACCTACACTGGACTGCAACGTTGGACGCCGTGGGACAGCGTTGGATAACGCTGGACGCTGTTGAACACCGTTGGACACGGTTGGACACCGTCGGACACCGTAGGACATCGTTGGACACCGTGGGACACCGATGGACACCGTTGAACACCGTTGGACACCGTTGGACACCGTTGGACACCGTTGGACACCGCTGGACACCGATGGACACCGTTGGACAGCGTAGGACACCGTTGGACACCGTTGGACAGCGTAGGACACCGTTGGACAGCGTAGGACACCGTTGGACAGCGTAGGACACCGTTGGACACCGTAGGACACCGTAGGACACCGTAGGACACCGTAGGACACCGTTGGACACCGCTCGGGGTTAGGTTGGGGTTAGGTTGGGGTTAGGTTGGGGTTAGGTTGGGGTTAGGTTAGGTTAGGTTGGGGTTAGGTTGGGGTTAGGTTGGGGTTAGGTTGGGGTTAGGTTCGCCGGCGCGGCGCCCGAATACGTCCGCCCGCCGTGGGAAGGCGGAAACGACAGGACGCGGCTGGACGCCCTGGAAAGAGCGGTCCGAGAACTGGGTCCCTCCATTCTCAGGACAATCGAGGAACGATTCGGGGATGCACGACGGCAACGCACCCCCGTAGGACGACCCAGCGGGGACCGCCCCGCCGACCCTCCCGCGGCCCAGCCGACGCCGACCCGAAGGGAACGGGAGGACGGCGGATGGGAGCTGGTGGAGACGAAAAAGAAGCGGAGGAGAAACAAGAAGACGGCGAACGGGAAGAAGGCAGCCGTCGCCGCCGCCACCGGAGCAGAGGCGGCGAGGAAAGGATCGACCGCGCCACCACCGACGCGGGTACCGCGGCAGCAGCAACCCCAGCCCGGCGGCACGACGGCCGCACCGAAGGCGAGCGCCCCCGCGACGCAGAGAGGACCACCGCGGACACCCAAGGTGGTCACGCCCCCTCGCGCACCGCGAACATCCGCGGTGACCCTGACGTTGAACGAGGGAGCGAGGATGTCGTACGCCGACGTCCTGGAAGCGGCGAGGACGAGGATTCCACTATCGGAGCTTGGCACGGAGCGCCTGGAGATGAAGAAGGCGATGACGGGCGCCATTATAATTCAAGTCCCCGGTGACAAGGACAGGGGAAAGGCGACGCTACTGGCGTCGCGGCTGGCCGAGACCCTGGACCCGACGGCGGTGAGAATCGCCACACCGACCAGGATGGCGGAGTTACGCGTGACCGGGATAGACATCTCGGTCAAGAAGGAGGAGCTGCGAAGAGCACTGGCCTTGGCGGCGGGATGCGGCAGCGCAGAGGTGCAGGTGGGCGAGATCGGCGCCACCAGAGGCGGCCTCGGGTCTGCATGGATCAAGTGCCCGGCGGCAGCAGCCCGCAAGCTGGCCCAGGCGGAGAAGATAGCCCTGGGCTGGTCAACGGCGAGGATAAGGGCCGTGCCGAAGCGCCCGTTGCAGTGCTTCAGGTGCCTGGAGCTGGGGCACGTGCGCGCCACTTGCGTTTCCGGCGAAGACCGTGGACACCTGTGCTACAGGTGCGGCGGGAGCGGACACCGCGCCAGAGGCTGTCCCGCCTCCGCTCCCAAATGTCCGCTTTGCGAGTCGCTCGGGGCACCCGCGAATCACAGGATGGGTGGAGATGCATGCAACCCCCCGAAGGTCAAGAGGAGGAGACCCATCCGCCAACCAGCAGCGGTAGCAGCAGCAGCAGTCGCCGCGGCAGGGACACCAGGAAGCGCCGCCGAATCAGCAGCAGCGGCGGATGGCCGGGAGGAGGCCATGGAGGTGACGGCATAGTTCAAGCGCCTGCTGCAATGCAATCTCGGTAGGTCGAGAAGAGCGCAAGACCTGCTCTTCCAGACCATCCGGGAGAACGAGGTGGCCCTAGCGGCGGTGGCGGAACCGCATCGTATACCCGACTCGCCCAACTGGATCGGGGACCTGGACGGATCCGCCGGGATAACGTGGACGTCGGCCTCGTGCTTCTTACTGGACCGTGGCAGCGGCTTCGTCGCGGTCGAGTGGCTGGGAGCGGCGGTGGTGGCGGTGTACGTCTCTCCGAACATCGACCTGGCCGCGTACGGGGACTTCCTGGACCGAGTCGGCGAGTGCATCGGAAGATGCCTCCCCCGCCAGGTGCTCGTGCTGGGGGACTTCAACGCCCACTCGACGCAATGGGGAAACCCAAGGACCAACTCCCGTGGAAGGATGCTCACCGACTGGGCAGCGAGTCTGGGGCTCCTGCTGGCGAACAGGGGCTCGGCGAGCACCTGCGTGGCGTGGAGAGGATCCTCCGTGGTGGACATCACGTGGGCTACCCCGGAGTTGCTCAGGCGAATCCGCGACTGGAGAGTGGCCGAGGGGGTGGAAACGCTGTCCGACCACCTCTACATTCTGATGGAGGTGACCCTGGGGACCGAGGACGACGCCGGGAGAAGACGACGAGGACCGAGAGAGAACCGTCGCCGCCCGCCGCCGCCGCCGCGATGGCGCCTGAAGGAGATGGACAAGGAGATGTTGCGGGCGGCCACGACCGTGTCCGCCTGGAGCTGGGACGCCCGACGGACGACCGAGCGAGGAAGTATCGACGAGGAGGCGGAGGAGCTCCGAAGATACATGACCGCGGCGTGCGACGCCTCGATGCCGCGCTCCGTCCCGGGGGGTGGACGAGACCAGGGAACGTACTGGTGGACCCCGGAGATCGCCGAGATGCGAGAGAACTGCGTGCGTGCCCGCAGAAGATTTCTAAGGGCCCGTCGTCGCAGACTGACGCGCGACGAGGAGGAGATTTCCCGCTTCTACGAGGAGTACAGAGAGGCGAGACGGACTCTTCAGCGGGAGATCAAGACCGCGAAATCTCGGTGCTGGACGGAGCTGATCGAGGAAGTGGAATCCGACCCGTGGGGACGGCCGTACAAAGTGGTCACCAAGAAGCTACGACCTTCGGCGCCCCCGCTGACCTCGGACATGGACCCGACGCTGTTGGACAACGTGATCGGGACGCTGTTCCCGCCGGAAGACAGGGACGCGAGCCGACCGGCGCCATCCTCCCCCTCCGCCGACGACGACGACGAGGAGGC
The DNA here is from genome assembly GCF_011952205.1 of Bombus bifarius. Lineage (NCBI taxonomy): Eukaryota > Metazoa > Arthropoda > Insecta > Hymenoptera > Apidae > Bombus > Bombus bifarius. The sequence goes on from NW_022885413.1 coordinate 11,371, forward strand.
GGCGACGACGACCGCGACGGGATGGAGCGAGGAGCTGCGAGTCAGCGACGAGGAACTCTTCGAAGCAGCCAGGAGGACGGCGTCCCGCGACGTGGCGCCAGGCCCCGACGGAATACCGGGCCGAGCGTGGGCGGAGTCGATCGTCACCATGGCTCCACGCCTGCGACACCTGTTCGACAGATGCCTGGAGGAGGGCGCCTACCCCCGGACATGGCGGACGGCCAGGCTGGTGCTGTTACGGAAGGAGGGCCGCCCGCCGGACTCGCCGTCCGCGTACCGGCCGATATGCCTGCTGGACGAGGTGGGCAAGATGCTGGAGAGGATCGTCGCCGCCCGGCTGGAGGCTCACATGACCCGGAGGACGCCCGGATGGCACGACAGCCAGTACGGATTCCGCCGCGGCCGCTCGACCGTGGACGCGGTGAAGAGGCTGAGGACCATGGCCGAGGACAAGGTCGCCCGAGAAGGGGTAGCGGTGGCGGTGTCGCTCGACGTCACCAACGCCTTCAATTCCATCCCCTGGGCTAGGATCGTGGAGGCCCTGCGACACTTTGACGTCCCGGCGTACCTGGTGGGGATCGTCCGCGCGTACCTTTCCGACAGATACATCGTCTACGCCGGAAGGGACGGGGAAGAAAGAAGACGGATCGAGCGCGGCGTTCCGCAGGGGTCGGTGTTGGGTCCGATACTCTGGATCACGGCCTACGACTCGGTCCTCCGATGTCCGATGCCCCCCGGGGCTGGAATGGTGTGCTACGCCGACGACACCCTGGTCCTGGCCGGGGGACGATGGTGGCAGGACACGGCGAACCGCACGGAAGACGCCGTGGCGTGCGCGATGGGCGCCATTCGGAGGCTCGGCCTGACGGTGTCGCCGGCCAAGTCCGAGGCGCTGTGGTTCTTCGACCAGCGACGAAGAGGAACGCCTCCCACAGGATCGACGGTGAACATCGGCGGAGAAGAGGTCCCGGTGAGACGCCAGATGAGGTACCTGGGTCTCACGATCGACAGCGGATGGACCTTCGGACCGCACTTCGAGCAACTGGTCCCGAAGGCGACGGCCGCGGCCAACGCCCTGTGCGGCCTCCTACCGAACATCGGCGGAGCAGGATCGAGAGTACGCCGACTCTACGAGGGAGTAGTCCGGTCCCGAGTTCTCTACGGGGCACCCGTCTGGGCCAGAAGCCTGGCGACCAGTCGCCGCAGCCTGACCTTGCTGCGGAGGCTGCAGAGGACGACCGCTATCCGCATCGCGAGAGGCTACAGGACGACATCGTACGCGTCGGCGACCGTGCTAGCGGCGTCCCCGCCGTTCGAGCTGCAAGCCCTGGCGCTCGAACGCGTATACGAACACCAAAGGAGGAACCCGACGCCATCGACCTCTGGCCAGCCGGTCTCGAACATCCGGGAGGAGGCGAAGAAGGAGGTCTGGGAACGATGGCGCTCGCAGCTGATCCAGGAGGACGCCGTGCGGCCGCACCGGGCCGTTCGCGCCGTGCTTCCCAACTGGGAGACGTGGAGGGATCGAGGCGGAGCACCGCTGACCTTCAGGATGACGCAGCTGCTCACCGGCCACGGAGTATTCGGCGAGTACCTGCTAAGGATTCGGCGAGAGGCGACGTCCGTCTGCCACCACTGCGAGGAAGAGGAGGACACGGCGCAGCACACGCTGGAGTTTTGTCCGGCGTGGGCGGAACCACGACGCGTCCTACGGCTCGAAATCGGCGAGAGCTTAGCCCCAGAAGCGGTCGTCGCGGCCATGCTAAGAGGGCGCCAGGAGTACGCCGCTGTCCGCACCTACTGCGAGCATGTGATGCTGGCGAAGGAGCGGGCGGAAAGGATAAGGGAACGAGCTCGCGACCCGTCCAGGACATCGCAGCGCCCTAGGAATACCGCGCGCCACAGGGGCGCGACGCCACCACCGGCGCCGCCGCGCCCGCCGTAGCAGCGCGTGGAAACCAGGAAGGGGCTTCAGGGGACGGGGTCCCAGGAGGAAGCAGCAGGAGCGAGGCGCTAGGGGGCGTGGTCCCCCCCTAGCGGTCCAAGAAGAGCAGGACGCCTCCCTTCGACGAAAGGAGAGATAGACGCCCGGGGGTAACCGGTAGTAATTCGGGAGAGATCCCGGGTGCATCTCGACTCAGGCGTCAGGACAGGCCACCGTGGAGTTTTAGTCGGTAAGAGTCCGACACTACCCGCTAGCGGGTGTCCATGAGGATTTCTCCACGTAAAAAAAAAAAAAAAAAAAAAAAAAGGTTGGGGTTAGGTTGGGGTTAGGTTGGGGTTAGGTTGGGGTTAGGTTGGGGTTAGGTTGGAGTTCCAATATGGCGGCAAGTAGGACGGACACGTGCGCGTCGCTCCGTATTCCGTGACCGAAATATGTGGAAAAATCGAAGAGTGCAGTGGAAGGATTAGGGTGAAAGTGAAGTGCTAGTGGTGAGGAATAGGCGTGTGCAAAAAGTTTGGTGGAAATCGATGAATTAAAACTGTTATTAGAGTTAAAAGTGTCGGT
>NW_022885414.1:0-14358 GCF_011952205.1 Bombus bifarius
TAACCCTTTATGGCAGTTTGACATTCTACAGAACACCAATGCTGTATCAGTTTATATTTTCCTTCATCATGAAGTTTTATTATATCACCTAATTCTTCCTGATGTTTTTTTTTCTTTTTTTTCCATTTTCAAATAAGAGTGTGTTTTCTATGTGAATCTTTTAATTCTTGGTTCGCCTCGAGTAAGCGATTATTAACATCTTTGGAAAGTTTTTGGACGCTTTCCAGCTCTTTTCTAAGAAAATTATTTTGTTCGTTCATATCTTTTACTTTACCTTCAATTTCTACCCTACGCAATATTTCAAATTTATTTTCATTGACAAGGATCATTTTTCTTATTTTTCAAAATCCAGTTTCAATTTATTAGTTTCTTCTTCATATTTATATCCAAAATCACCCACTTTTTCATATTCACCCTTTAGTTCGTCTAGTTCACATTGAAGGGCAGATTATGAACTACAATGTGGAACTACATTTTATCTCTTTTGCATCTTTAGCTCCAGCTTCACGTTCCTCCATTGAATTACTAACACATGAATTAAGTTTGGCCTTTTTTTTTTGTTCCAGCAAGTCAACTTCATATTTGTGACTTATGTTATTTCTTCTAATTTTATTGTTAGTTCTTCAATTTGTATTCCAAAAGATTGAACTCTTTTTACGTGCGTGTGTTTTTTTTTTTTTGTAACTCGTCGAGTTGCAATTCTAATTTTTGCACTTCCTCCTTCATGTCCTCTATGTGCTTCTCGAACTCTTGTGTCGTCCTGTCTTTGTCGGAACATTCTACTTGAAGATCAGCGAGTTGATGCTCGGGATCGTAATTCAATTTTTGGTCGTTAGCAGTAATAAGCTCACGTAACTTCACTTTTGAACTTGATCTTGTTTGATCTTGATTGTGTTTTCGTGGTGCTTGTGGTGTTCTAAAAGTAATCGTCACGTTGCTTGCATTTTTAGTGCACATTGATACACTGCACTCCGCACAGGCAATGCTTTTGTTGTCATGAAATCTCTCTAACTTTTCAGTAACAAAACCTTTTATTTTATTATTTAATTTTGGATCATGCGCCCCTGGTGAAGATACATTATGTGTTCTCTTTACCTTTATTATGCACACGTTTTCCTTTTGCTCTCAATTTTTCGATCATCTTGTGCTGTTCTATATATTGTGTTCTTATGTTCTTCGCATATAAATCCTGTCGATTGATTTTATCTTTCAGTTGAGGTACATGTTTAATTCTTTACCTGTGATTATGATGAACAACCTCAGCGTATTTCCTTTCTCTTTTTTTTTTTTTTTTTTTTTATGGATTTCTTGATAATCTTTTAGAAGTTGCTCGTTATATTTGGAAAGCTTTCTCACTTCGTCTTCAGCTGTTTCCTAACGGGATTTTTCTTCTTCAAGTTTTTCTGTAATCATTTTTTCTAAACTTCTCCATTTATTCTGTTCTTCTTCGAGTAATTCATTACGTTTCGGTATCCGGCTATCTTTTCCTTTAAAACATTTAATTTTATCAGAGAGTTCTCCTATTTTCAAACTTGCTTCATTTAAGGTAACTTTATGAATTTCCGATTGATGCTTTAACATTTGATGTAAGTCTTCTATTGCTGTTTCACGTTCTTTCAACTGTTCATTAAATTCGTTGTTTAGCATATCCACTCGAGAAATTTCGAGTTCTTGAGCATCGTTTCTTCTTTTAGAAATTTGGCTTATTTTCTCTCGCCTGCTGCTACATGTTGCTGTCATTTTATCAACTTCTTTCTTCTTTTTCCTTCTTTCTTTTTTTTTTTGAACTTAAAATCTTGATTTAAGGTTTGTGTTTCACTATATGATTTATTATTATTAACTAGTTCAACATTATTCTCAGTAGATTTTTTTTCGCGTGATTTTTATACTTATTTAAATAGTTTAACATGAGCAAATGCATCGTACGTCAGATATAACATTTTTAATAAATTGTCGCCTTTACAACTCGAGTTACCTCTAAACGAGTCGCATGATTGATCAATAAGCCATGAGTAATTATGCAAATTCAGTTTTTTTTCATCTATCTATCTGAATATTATAACAAAGACTTTACATTGAATATTTTATTAAAATTGTAAGTTTTTCATAAACGCTTCAAAATCCACAGTCTATTGATCAACTCCTCTATCCTTTCTCTTTCTCCTCACTAAAATAGATAAATTCTTAATGTAGTTTGTGGATAATATTTTTTTTTTTTTCTAAAGCAAATCACATTTATCATCTGATATATTTTTTGAAATAATTTCTGTCTGTACATTTCCTTCTTTTCTCTTACTCCTCTTTCTCTTTCTAATGAATTCTTTTTATTCCGTAAAATAGTTTTTGTATATTCAATTTTGTTAAGTGCAATCCTTATTTCTGATAACTTACTTTTATTAGATAATTCTTGTGAATCTTCTACTACATCTTCCATATCATTTTGAGTGCGGCTTCTACCTTCAGTAAATTTAATATCTTGAACCGTATCATTAATTTCAATAGCTCTTTCGGTATCAAGTAAATCACACTTATTATTCAATATACCTTTTGAATTGACTTCTGTCTCTGTAGTTTCTTCTTTTGTATCTTCTTCGAGTTTTCTTTGTTCTTCTAATCCACCCTTCTCATTTTGTAGGATCTTCCTTGTATCTTCATCTTTTTTAACTTCGACTTTATCCGATCTCCTAGGTCTGCCTCTATGTTTCGCTTCATCAGTTGCTATTATTACACCCGTTACTGCATTATCATTTTCTACAGATTTATACCTATCGCTATCACTAGCTGTGTTCGTTAAAAGAACTTCCCTTCGTTGACGAGTATCAGTTGTTTCGTTTTCACTATCTGAAATTGATTTTTGTTTAACACCTCTTTTTTCTTCTTTGGCAAATTTATTTTCTATATTTTCCGATGCCTTTTGTTTATTAATTATTTCAGACTTGTCTTCGATTAATTTCGTCTTTAAAGCGCTTCGCAAAATTTTATTTGTGTTTGATTGTCTGGTTTGATTATAAACAATTTCTTCAAATTTTGGCGAAGTAGCAGGCTTTGCAGCAACATTATAACGACTGCTCCGTTTACTATTATCTAACATAGATGGAGATGGATTCTTGTCATCTTTATTCTCTAAAGACTTCTCTTGTGTATTAGCATCTAAATTTCTCGACATAAGATCTGCTGAAGTTTTTGATTCTGTAGTGTCACACGCATTTTTCGCTGTCATCATTTGGTCTTCTTCTATAAGCAAATGTTCATTATTGTAAGCATTATCTCTTGCTTTTTGTATGGATTCTAATGATATATTTTGTTCAACGTTGTCTATTGATTTTGTATCATTTTCAGCAGTTGATTTACTAACTGCTTCTAATTCCTTCGTTTCAATTTGGTTTTCTTTATTTGTATCGCCGTCCAAAATATTTCTCATTGAAATATTATCCTTCTTGTTATGATCTTTTTCTGCTTCTCCTAAACTTTTACTATTTTTGTCAAACCATTCTTGTAAATTTTGAGTATCTTGTGACGAAGATGGTGACAAATCATTATACAATACTGCAATATCTTCTTTCCTTCGTTTCACAGACTCTTTCTGGTATTCTGTTGAGCTATTGACATCAAACATTAAGTCTGTTTTAATGAAAATATAATCCTGTGAAGCGGTGTCAATTGATACTTTCTTTTCATTAGAATTTTCTACATTAGACTGCAATTCTTTTGAAAATTCTTTCAAAACCATTTCTTCATTTCCTACAGTAACGTCTGTATTCTCCAAGCTTTTGTTCAAATTATTAGAAACTAAACTACCCTGATAACTCCGACTAGTCGCTGCTTTAATAGTCTCCTTTAACAGTTTTCTTAACTTGATTTCGTTCTGCTTCTGCATAGCGTCTAGTATGGCCCGAATACTTGGATCTACACCAGTAGCCATAGGGCTAACACAAGATGTGTCTTCTGATTTTTGCTCATAGTGGTTATTGTACTGTTGTTGGAGTCTGTACTAGCGAAGCTATTGCGACGAGTACGATAATATTTAAAAGAATCCAGTTCTTTACCTGAATATTCTTCTTTTCGTGACCAGTTTCAATTTTGGTGATGACCGTAGTCCGCTTTCCGTAGAAGTCGTTTTCACGCAAAGTGAGCTGATCTGCAGAGGTCCGCTGATCCCTCAATCTTCAATGATGCACGTATGCCGAAATGCGTAATTTCGTTTTCTTGAAGTTGATGGATCCTGGCACGGATCGCCAAAATATCACGTAAAGTTGGTACTTGGGTTGCGAGAGAAAAGAAAGCTGAGTCGTAGCCCAACTATTAATTCTCTTTTATCGAACTTTATTATGACTTTGGCACTTACAATAGAATAACGTTGAACAGAGAAAGGGGTGTTGTACAAGAACAGCAACTAGAACGAGAACTCCCCGGGCTGGATGAAGTCTCGGCTTATATACACCCTGGCTTGGGGATGTTGGGGGGTTTGGTGTGGATTCCAAGGAGTCCGAAAGTCGGGGTTGGGGCCTTATGTCTGATGGGGACTAAGATGCGTCGCGGCGTTGGCGTCCGACAGTCGGGAGTCGATGTCTCTTCTCTGAGAGGTAATTGGTGTCACAGGGGGTTCGGTGTGGATTCCAAGGAGTCCGAAAGTCCGGGTTGGGGCCTTATCTCTGATGGGGACTAAGATGCGTCGCGGCGTTGGCGTCCGACAGTCGGGAGTCGATGTCTTTTCTCTGAGAGGTAATTGGTGTCACACGGTCAATGGGACGAACTCTCCATCTAACAAAGGCATTAAGTAATCCTATAGCTCTCCTTAAAAGAAAGATTTGTAGCGGCACATGGCAGTAAACATTCCAACGGTTTCTGTCCCGTAGCTCGCCACACGCAGATCCTATTCTCCGGGCAGGATGTTTACCAGATGTCGACGCGTCTCCACAGTACGTGATCGGCTAGCCCGAGGACCGTCATAAACGCTAATATCTAGTTACCTAAAATCCTTCAACAGATACACAGTCTTTGTCCCAGTTACGGGAAGACAGGAGAGACCTATTTTTCCACGAACGACGTCTCCCACTAGCAACCCTCCCTCAAGGGCGGCTAGCATCCTTTTCTAACTACCGATATGGAGATTGGCCAATTAGCAGCAACGTCAATTTGCCTTACTTTCCGAACGTAGGATGTCCCCGACGAATCCGATGATCTCGTGTCCTTAGACACACCCCGTCATATTTTTCCTCTGAGGTATCACCGGGTCGGAAAGTCTCTCTCTCTTGCGGTCTCATCGACAAAAAAGGATTAACTCCTTACGGTCAGCGAATATTAACACAGAATCCGACTTAGATTTTTTGCGAGTGCGTACGACTACCGTCCTGTTGTCCGCGGATTCGTTATTGAACCTAGGATCATTGTCATTAGTCTCTCGAATATCTAATAACCACGGTTACTTGTCCGGTTCTATGGTAATCGTATTTGCACTAGTCAATGTCTTCTCTATTGCATAACGACAACGTGTAACCCAAACGAAGATTCGTTTCACGCCCCTAACCCTAATTCTAATGTAAACCCGACGTATATATATATATATGTCGGAGATGAAAGGAAAGCCGAAGCCCTTTCTTGGAAATTTTGGGAACATCCTCTAGTACCTTAGCCTAGATTTTATTATAGTTGTAATTGTTTAAGATTTGTAATAAGCGAGATTGGGTTCGAGGTGACAATCGGTCGCTGAACGTAGCCACGGTCACGGGATGGATGTTTTATCTAACGGAGGTCTGGAGTGGTTGTATGTGTTTTCCGAGAAATGTGGTTGTGGCGGCATGTGGCCTCGAGAGCGGGCCGAGCCACGTGTGATGTTGCCTCGGAGGTGCCGATGCAATGGGACATACATTGTATTTAGTAATCAAAACTCCAGGCGGAAACTGCCTAGCAACGGCGTTTGGAACTTTCTCGATGCTTCCAACGAGTGTGCCTAGCAACGGCGTTTGGAACCTTCTCGATGCTTCCAAACGGGTATAGAAAACAAAATGCAATCGTACAGGGAGAAAAATCTCCACGAGGCTGGCATTCTTGCGATTGCCTTGGAGAGTGATACATCGAGCATTTTCGGCGATCGCATTTGCGTCTAAGTTAGTTTCGCTTAGTAAGGAGTTATCCCGGTGACCATGGATTCGTTTGAACTCAAACATTGCTAATAGTATTATTTAATTTAATTATTCGTAGATCGTATTATTCATTAGGCTTAGTGTTTGTTAGACTTATTATTAGTTGTACTTATTATTTGTTAAGCTTAGTGATAGACCTGTATATACGTGTAAATAAAATCTCGGCTTTGTGAAACGATGGCTAGTCCACATGAAGAGTCGTCGCGCGCCCACAATTCGAATACTGATCCGACATCAGAAGTGGGATCAGTACCGTTTAAAGTGCTACAAGAGCAAATGGACCTTGTGCGCGAGTTAATTCAGACGCTAGCGCACAAACCGGGGGAGCAACGACCGAGTACGGAATCTATGGATGCAACGTTACCACGTTTTGACCCCGAAGGCGCGGGCGCCGATCCATCCGCGTGGTGCTCTCATGCTGATCTGATTTTGAAAGACCACCCGATGCAAGAGAGTGCGTTACTTTCCGCTCTAAATCGCGCCCTAAGGGGTTCTGCTGCGCATTGGCTTTCACAAATGGTACGCGGTGGAAAGCTTACCTGGCCAACGTTCAAGGAACAATTTCTTTCGCGTTTTGGTGGCAGAGAGACAGCCGCTTCGGCGTTAATAAGGATATCCAGAGAACGACCGTCGGAGACTGAATCTCCGGGAGCGTACGGTAGTCGCCTCCGCTCCATGCTGCAGATGAAGTTGCAAGATCTAACGATGCCCGAAGTGATCAATGCCCTCGCCCTTTATATGCTGAGTTCACAAGATCGACGCTTTCGGCGACTAACGCTCGCGAATAATATCAGGTCGGAGGACCAATTTCATGATGAAATGAGGATTCTCCCTTACAACGATCAGCCGACATTTTCGCCAAGAAATTCACTAACGGAACCTGAAGCTAAACGCAGCAGGCTATCAGTTCCTCGGATTAAGTGCTACCGCTGTGGTGCTCACGGGCATAGGAGAACGGTGTGTCGCCTGCAAACACAAACGGGGAAGGAGCAGGATATACGAAACCCGAAGGAAAAACGACCAGCCGCATCGTCGAAGGTGACCTGCTTCAAATGCCACGAGGAGGGACATATCGCGCCTAATTGCCCATCATCGCGGAAAAGAAACTACGATTCCATAGACGAACGCCGGATCGACTCCTGTGTAGTAGAAGCTCCGGCTGGTAGATTAAGCCATCTGGGTGAGTCGTATCCATTTTACTTTGATTCTGGGGCCGAGTGTTCGTTAATCAAAGAGTCCCTAGCCTCGAAATTTTCGGGTAAAAGAATAACCGATGTGGTAGTGATGCGGGGGATCGGGAATACTTGTGTTAAGAGTACACTTCAGATTTTGTCCACTGTTCGTATTAACGATCTTACATTGGAGATAGTTTTCCATGTCCTTGCTGACGATTACCTAAAATACGACATCATGATTGGTCGCGAGATTTTGAGCCAGGGATTCGACGTAAATATCGCGCAAGATAGCCTTGTTATTTGTAAAACAAAGGTCGTTAACGCTTGTGGTAAAGTCGCGGAAGATGCGGTCAACATTAACGAGGTTGACACTGATGTGATCGGTAACTATAAAGATCGATTAATCTCTGTTCTCGAAAAATTTAAAGAATCATTCATTACGGGTTTCCCGCGTACTCGCGTCAGTACGGGCCAGTTGGAAATACGGCTAATCGATCCCAACGTCACCGTGCAGAGAAGCCCTTACAGGCTTAGCGTGGAAGAGCGAAGAATAGTACGCGAGAAGATAGACGAGTTAATTAAAGCACAAATTGTAAAACCTAGTAATTCGCCGTTCGCGAGCCCTATAATACTCGTGAAGAAGAAGGACGGCTCAGACAGATTGTGCGTAGATTTTCGAGCGCTGAATAAAAATACGGTCGCGGATCGGTATCCCTTACCCCTTATTGCTGACCAAATCGCGAGATTGCAGAGTGCGAGGTACTTCATTAGCCTGGACATGGCTAGCGGATTTCACCAGATCCCCATTCACCCTAACTCGACGGAATATACTGCGTTCGTTACACCCGACGGTCAATACGAATACGTGACGATGCCGTTTGGGTTGAGAAATGCACCAGCCGTTTTCCAGAGAGCCATTTTCAAGGCCTTAGGCGACCTCGCTTATTCGTATGTCGTTGTTTATTTGGACGACGTTCTAATAATCGCCGACTCAATAGATCAAGCTCTAGAAAGGTTGCACACTGTACTAAACACTCTCGTAAACGCCGGATTTTCTTTCAATTTCGCTAAATGTTCTTTTCTGAAGACGTCGGTACTTTATTTGGGATATGTAATTCGTAACGGAGAAGTTCGTCCAAACCCGGGAAAAATACAAGCTTTGAATTCTTTACCTGCACCGTCGACCGTCACACAGCTTAGGCAGTTTATAGGTTTGGCCTCTTACTTCCGAAAATTTATTCCTAAATTTTCGCAAGTGATGAAACCCTTGTACGCACTTACTTCTAGTAACAAGCACATAACTTGGACGGACAGGCACGAAAAGATAAGACAACAGATAATTTCCGTTCTGACCGACGCGCCGGTGTTAATGATATTTGATCCCAATCGGCCCATAGAGCTACATACCGACGCTAGTTCGGAGGGGTATGGAGCTATCTTAATGCATAGAGTCGAAAAGGAAAACAGAGTCATCGAATATTATAGTAAAAGGACCAGTCCCGCGGAATCTAGGTATCATTCGTACGAACTGGAGACACTAGCAGTAGTAAGCGCCGTTAAGCATTTCCGACACTACTTACATGGACGGAAATTCTTAGTAGTTACCGACTGTAATTCTTTGAAAGCCTCCAGCAACAAAGTAAACTTAAACGACCGGGTTTATAGGTGGTGGGCTTATTTGCAAACATTCGATTTTGACATCATGTATCGAGAGGGTAAACGAATGGCCCACGTAGATTTCTTTTCGCGAAACCCCGTAGACTTGAATCGCCGTATGATAGACAAGGTCGCAGAGAAAGAGATTAATCTGGCCGAGATCTCCGAAGACTGGCTATTAGCGGAACAACGTCGCGATCCGCAAATCTCCGAAATCGTTAATAAATTACAGAACGAAGAGCTCGCGGAAGATATCGCGAATACCTACGAACTGCGATCCGGTACACTTTACCGTAAAGTACAACGAAAGGGCAGAACCCTTTGCTTACCCATTGTTCCGAGAGGTTTTAGATGGTCCGTCATCAACCATGTGCATCAGTCAATTATGCACTTAGGATGGGATAAAACGCTCGAGAAGCTCTATGAGTATTATTGGTTCGAGGGAATGGCGAAGTATGTTCGCAAGTTTGTCGAGAACTGCCATGCTTGTAGAGTTTCGAAGGCTAGTTCAGGTAAAATACAGGCTGAACTGCATCCTATACCTAAGACCGGCATACCGTGGCATACGGTGCATATGGACATAACGGGCAAGCTGAGTGGCAAGAATGACTCGAAAGAGTATATCGTCGTCTTGATCGATGCCTTTACGAAATTCGTGCACTTATATCACACACGCAAATTGGATTCGCTCAGCGTTATCAAGGCACTTAAGTCCGCCGTGTTTTTGTTCGGTAGTCCCTGTCGGATAATAGCAGATCAGGGTAGATGTTTCACGGGCCGGGAGTTTCAAGAATTCTGTGCAAGCAAACAAATCAAAGTTCATTTGATCGCGACCGGTGCAAGTAGGGCCAATGGGCAAGTAGAACGTGTTATGAGCACGTTAAAAAATATGTTCACAACGGTAGAAACGACCGGGCGTTCATGGCAAGACGCGATCGGGGAGATGCAATTGGCTTTGAATTGCACCATCAACCGCGTAACCAAATCGAGTCCTTTAGAGTTATTGATTGGTAGAGCAGCAAGACCGTATGACTTATTACTACCTGATAACATCGAGGAAAAAGAAATAGATATCTCTAGTGTAAGACAACAGGCAATAAAAGAGATGGAAACTAGTGCTAGGTATGACAAAGAGAGATTCGATAAAACCAAAGCTAAAGTAGTTAGGTTTAATCCTGGTGATTTGGTACTTCGCCAAAATGAAGAAAGGAACCAGACAAAATTGGATCCAAAATTCAGGGGTCCGTTTGTGATATCGGAGGTCCTGGAAGGAGACCGATATACCTTGAAAACACTGGATGGGAAAAGGTCATACAAGTACAGTCATGACAGGTTAAGGAAAATCCCGGATAGTCGCATTCCTGCGGAGTTGGATGTCTGTTGTGATGACGAGAACAGTGACCATGGCGATGTGAGTACCCCGATCCCAGAGGATCGTAGAATTATATGAGCCCAGGTGCGGCCATGGGACGGAGTTCAGTGCGGTCAGGCACTGGGAGTGACGATGTCACGAAGCTGGGAGCCGGTTTAGTACCGACAGCGACGATGCCACGAAGCTGGGAGCCGGTTTAGTACCGACAGCGACGATGTCACGAAGCTGGGAGCCGGTTTAGTACCGACAGCGACGATGTCACGAAGCTGGGAGCCGGTTTAGTACCGACAGCGACGATGTCACGAAGCTGGGAGCCGGTTTAGTACCGACAGCGACGATGTCACGAAGCTGGGAGCCGGTTTAGTACCGACAGCGACGATGTCACGAAGCTGGGAGCCGGTTTAGTACCGACAGCGACGAATGCCACGAGGTTGGAGCTGGTTTAGTACCGATAGCGACAATGTCACGAGGTTGGAGCTGGTCTAGTACCGACAGCGACAATGTCACGGATTTGGAGCTGGTCTAGTACCGACAGCGACGATGTCACGAAGCTGGAGCTGGTCTAGTACCGACAGTGACAATGTCACGAGGCTGGAAGGCGGTCTAGTGTTGACAGCGATCGTGTCACGAAGCTGGTTATGTAACGAACTTTGAGAGTATGTGCGATTCGAAGGATGAGACCCATTTGGGTGTGAAATCGAGAATGGTCCGTCATGTCATTACGACCCGACTGAAAGCACGCAGAATGCAACTGGCACTTTGAATGCTAATCACAATGACACTAATCTTGTTTCCGTTTGTTTTGTTGACGAAGGTACACCCGAGGACGTGTGATAGTCAGGATGGCCGTGTCGGAGATGAAAGGAAAGCCGAAGCCCTTCCTTGGAAATTTTGGGAACATCCTCTAGTACCTTAGCCTAGATTTTATTATAGTTGTAATTGTTTAAGATTTGTAATAAGCGAGATTGGGTTCGAGGTGACAATCGGTCGCTGAACGTAGCCACGGTCACGGGATGGATGTTTTATCTAACGGAGGTCTGGAGTGGTTGTATGTTTTTTCCGAGAAGTGTGGTTGTGGCGGCATGCGGCCTCGAGAGCGGGCCGAGCCACGTGTGATGTTGCCTCGGAGGTGCCGATGCAATGGGACATACATTGTATTTAGTAATCAAAACTCCAGGCGGAAACTGCCTAGCAACGGCGTTTGGAACTTTCTCGATGCTTCCAACGAGTGTGCCTAGCAACGGCGTTTGGAACCTTCTCGATGCTTCCAAACGGGGATAGAAAACAAAATGCAATCGTACAGGGAGAAAAATCTCCACGAGGCTGGCATTCTTGCGATTGCCTTGGAGAGTGATACATCGAGCGTTTTCGAGGATCGCATTTGCGTCTAAGTTAGTTTCGCTTAGTAAGGAGTTATCCCGGTGACCGTGGATTCGTTTGAACTCAAACATTGCTAATAGTATTATTTAATTTAATTATTCGTAGATCGTATTATTTATTAGGCTTAGTGTTTGTTAGACTTATTATTAGTTGTACTTATTATTTGTTAAGCTTAGTGATAGACCTGTATATACGTGTAAATAAAATCTCGGCTTTGTGAAACGATGGCTAGTCCACATGAAGAGTCGTCGCGCGCCCACAATTCGAATCCTGATCCGACATATATATTCATCCATAAAAACAAAACACTTCGTACTCGTACGGTATCGTAAAGCATGTTAAATGTTGGCAAAAAACGTCGTCTTCTATAATTCTCGTTATATCTTTATATACGTTATGTAATATCGTTTGAATGTTTGCTGTTCTATTCCATTATTCGAGGGTCAGCGCGATTCATCGAATTTCACGATTGTTCGTTTAGGAATAGTTCAGGAATAATAGAAAGTTTTACGCGTCACGCATGCCAAACTGTTATTAGCTCCGTTTAATCAACTCGCAAATTCGATTAATAAACAATTTATAGGACACGAAATTTTCTGTAGATTGTTTGTTATTTGCAAAGTTTAACAAAAGAAAAGTTAACAAGCACGAAAGGTTTGCATAATTTGATTAATTTTCAGTTTGATAGTTTAAGTACTTTGATCTTAGTTTGACTCTTGCACGATAATTTATTAACTGATAATGTTAGTGAATCGGTAAACTACAAATTATAGATTATAAGTATCAATTTTATTTTACTTTGCTTTTTTTGTCCAAAAGGATAATCAGATGGCTTGTAACTTGTAAAATTTCATTTCGTTGAAATACTTTCCCTCGTCTGTTGTATATAAAATTCCAGCATATAATAATGCAATTTGCAGTTTTCTTCGAAGACCGTATGTCACGTGAAATAACCAGGACATGCTTGAAGGAAGCTCGAGTTCAAGGTTTCGGCAACGGTAACGACATCGATACAAAGAAAGAAGAGAAAGTTTCATTCGTTGAAATAAATCTCTCGAGCTACTATAAACCTTGAAACCTCAAAAGGAAAGCATTGAAAAAATAGCACGAAATTTTTAGCAAATCTTTTGATTCTCGTGCGCTGCATCATGAGAATCGAAACCAAGTATCCGCCGTTGATCTTAATACTATTGCCAGCAGTCGCGGGTTCTTTCGTGGACCTGTTGCGAAACATGCTTCAATCAGGAAGGGTAAGTCCTTTCGCTAAGGCCCACTAAAACACTTGAATAATCCTCCTCCTACAAAATTAATTTTTTAAATTAATTTTAATTACAAAATTGTAGAAATATCGTGCCTTTACGAGGTTTTTTTTTATAATTAATAAACATCAATTACGCTCTCACTTTATAAATAATGGGATATCCCGGTCCTCTTGCGCTTTATCAGTTATTCATGATAATGGTATATTAATAACGAATGACAAGTTATAGGTTATAAATTTTAATTGCTCAATTTTTGGACTTGATATCGAATAGAACAATCAGCTGGTAATTTATAAAATTGACTCGTACAACTTGTTTATTTCATTATCAAATTTGTTACTGTGTTATGTAAAAGAATTAATTGGCACTGGGAACTGACTGAAAGGCGTCGATCAATTAATATTTAGATAGCAATATGCAATGATTGGACTTCGAATGCCTAATGCCATAGATGGTAGTCATATTTCCGATAAGAACATATTTTTGGATATTACATGCATTCGGTACATTTATACGCTTCTATATAGAGCCTCCAAATTTCCAATAAATGCATAAAAGTGCAGAAATTTACAGACTGCACATAATTTTAAAAAATATACACATGCATTTTTTCTTTTTTCTTTTTTTTTCTTTTTTTTGTTTATACAAATATTGTAGATTGTAGATACTTGGAAAGTTGAAATAGATTTCGAATTGTAGCAGTATAATGAAATAAATATAGATGATAATTAGATTGAGCCAATACAATCTTTTGTGCAATACAATATTTACTTTCACAAACCAAAATTACAATTAATTACAATTATTTACTTCCGCAAACTATTTTTCTCCTCGCAACCACGTTCAACAGCTACTATACTAATAATAAGTCCACTCGCTCCATAGATTCGTGTCACGTTCATTCGTCTAATCCATTGATAAATCAATGTTCGGTTAATACAAAAAGTATTATTTATTCTACAATATATCGGTTGATTCAACTGAATGATATCAACTTGACTATCAACCATGTTACTGCTGAATTTTGATCGGTTTCATTGTTTCCGCGCCAGAATGTTGCATGTTAACGCGACAGTGCAACCTATGTACATGTTACGTTAAACCGGAAGAACGACTAGACAACCAAAGAAACGAAAGAGTGCTTTGCATGCCGAGTAATTTAGTGAAAGGCCAGTACTTTTCTTTGAAAGAACAAACTAGACCGGATTCCCCGTGTTTGTTCGGTCTCATGTTCAGTCAGTCCATTTTCATGCACGGGCACGGGCGTCCGTAAATTATTTGCGACCTGTATTTAAGCCACGATGCGATAGAATGCAAATGAAGGAAAGCAACCGCCGCGACGTGCATTGTATTTTATATGTGCTAAACTC